>NC_056744.1:1504728309-1505028309 GCF_019279795.1 Protopterus annectens
CCTTGGCAGCACACCATGCATATTAATGATGCATTGCCGAGGAAGAGCTGAGGAACACAGTTACTGAATCAGTGTAGGGAGAGCGTGTAGTGTCAACCGTGGCCGCAGATGAGTATACGACTCCCTGCAATGTCCATTGTTTAATTTTTATTTTATTTTTTTTCCTTGTTTCATTTTTATATATTTTTTTAAAAGGCATGTTTGCATGGGGAGGCGTGGAGCACAGCATTACCAAGCTGTGCTCACATATAGGATAGCAGACAACTGACAGACATCTAAAATTAGAAACCAGATGTAATTAATTATTTATTTAAAGGTGTGTCTAAGAGAGTCTAAGCATCTTTGTGTGCACTGCGCGGTGCTCATCACCGCTTATAGGTAGCTCATGGGTATACATGAAGGTATACTCGATTTCTTAATATTTTTGTAGCTAAATGGATAGTGTTACAGCTTCATGTGCAGTAGGTTCAGGGTTTGAATACATGGAACGGAAAATATATATTTAATTTTAATATACATATTATGCATATGTTACATAACACATGGCCTTGTTGTGTTCTGCCAAGCTCTGCTGAGCTATGATGAGACCTGATAAGCACTGCATAAACATGTTAATGGCTGCCAATGTTTGTGCCCTGCCTTTTTCTGCTTGGCTGGTTTGTGTGCTGCTAAGCTTAAGACTACAGTTCTGTGAGTTTTCGCGCTTTTCAACTCAGCTGCACTGGTTTGTGCAGTGCTAGGCTACATGGTGCTTTTTTGAATGTTGCCCAGATAGGCGGGAAAACAGCCTATATTAAGCCCAATAGATATGAATACAGCAGAAACTATTGGAGTTCTTTCTCTGATGGTCACAATGGCTGGTGTTGGTGAAGGTGCATGCCTTTGGATGCAACATTGGGGCATTCTAGAGTCCAGGGTCATGGTTGGACTCCTAGTTAAAAACCATGATGACCAGCTACTGCAGCGAGGTTTCCAGGGCTCATCGGGTAAGGCAGAGGCCTGGAACCAGCTGGCCAGAAAACTCAACAGTGTTACTGGTATACCCTGCACAGGTGAGCAGTGGCATCACCACCATGATGACCTGAAATGTCAAAGGAGGGGACTCTTGGACACCTAGGTCCAAGAAGCTTGGGCAGGAAATGCCCCACACGTATGTAAGTAATTTTACCTCTGTACTAAAAATATGTAATCTGAATGTCTGCAAACTGGTATGCATAATGTCATGCTTCACTCCCAACACCTGCAGCTGAGAGGAGTGCTTGGCCAGATTGCATTGTGAGTGTGATGAGTACATGTGAATTATGCTAACTGTAGTGAAATAAGCAAGAAAGAGTGAAGTATTAACTACATTGAAGTATATACAATAAAGTTTAGTGCCATACATGTGGAATTACAGCTGTATTGCAAACAATGAGTAATGCCAACTGTAGTGCAATAAAAACATGAAACAATACCAGTAACTGCATTAAGGTATATGCAATAAAGTCTGTAGTGGAATAAATGTGAAATTACAGCTGTATTGCAAAAAATGAATAATGCTGACTGTAGTGCAATAAAAACATGAAACAATACCAGTAACTGCATTAAAGTATATACAATAAACTCTGTAGTGCAATAAATGTGTAAGTAGAGCTATATTGCAATACATGAATAATGCCAACTGTTATGCAATAAAACATGAAACAATATCAATAACACCAAGGTAAATGGTGTACATCAGGATTGTCTTGGTGTAACTATTACAGTAGAGCTGTATGCATTCAAGCTATAAGGTAAGGTGTTGCAGTCAAGTATAACACTGTCATAGCTGTAGAATGCAAATTCAATTGATGCAAATTATATTGGTTAACTCATATAGTACTGTCCAAGGCTGTCTCTAGGCCAATATTGTTCACATAATGCTCTGTCATCCACAGACATCAGGTAATAAAGATACGAGTGAGGTAGCTCACTCCATGAGTTGATATTGTTTGTTGACTTCTAAGATATTTCAAACCACTAACAAACCTTTTTTCTTTTCTTTGTATTTTTTAACTCAGAGCTGTGCATCTTGCCACATCGTGCAGCTTCGCTTAGCTCAGCTAAATAGAGCTCTAATGAGTATATGTGTTTTTAACATTGTAAGTCACTTGTACAAAATAAACACCTCCACCATGTTTAGAACCCAAGCCCATCACACCTTCAATACACTGCATTAGTCCGCCATGCCATACAGATCTTAACTAATACAGGTGTTTTCATCAAAACACAGTGATTGCCACTTACAGTCATTAGGCATGTCTCAGCGGAGCTGCATGCCATGCCTTTCATCACAAACTGGAATTAAAAATTAATGGGAGTGTACCTTGGACTCTGGTGCAATAATTCACCACTAGACAACCAAAGACATAAAAATGGATGTAAGTGAGGCCTGTAATACCAGGTAAATGTGCCCTTGTATCAGCAACATGCAGAAAGACACCTGCTAAGGCATTCGTGGCAAAGTACATATTCAACTGAGTCTCTGGTGCAGAAATGCATCCATATAAAGCCATGCACATGCCGGTGGATATAGAAAATATTTGCCACATCCTGTATGTGTGCACATATATCTTGTAAACACATCTGCTATAGCAGTGATGCAGTAGCTCAGTCTGTTAAATTCCTTGCTGGCAATACATTTTGCCACACACAGTCCTGTGTTCAAATCCAGTCTTGTGTTGCAGTTCAATTATATTATTGTGAAGACAGCAATTAATGACTGAGTCATGCAATCTTTAACCACGCAGGTTACTGATAATTAATGAACTACCATCCAGTTCTGCAAGCCAAAGGCCTGCATGTGGGGATACACTGCACATATCTGTACCACATAACTATATGGGGTTCTTATTAGAACCTCAAACGCTTGAAATGTCGAACGTCATATGGTCGACACCATATGATCGACATTTCAAGTGTTCGAATGTTAAGTATAATGGGTGCTGTTCAGTGCAGAATGGGAGAATTTCCCTTTTCTGCACTGAAATGCGATCTTGGAGTTGGTATATTTAAGTGGGGGGGGTGTTGGGGGTGCAGGGGGGCTTGCCCCCTGCCTGCACCGTTAAGGTAAATTTTTTTTTGTTTTTTGTTTTTTATTATATATTCGAACTTTTGAAATTCGATCCTATATTGTCGAACATATGGGATTCGAAATTTTGAAAGTTCTCCCTCACCTTTTCATAAGTCCATCAGGTATGGCCCATGTCTGTGGTCCTGTACCTGGTAAGTGTGATACTGTTTTTTACGGATCATATATAGTCTATGAAAGATAATGGCCGCCCTATTGCCCTATGTGCAAATATGGTGTTTAGCCAGAGTAGATTATTTGTATGTTCCATTCTGGAGCAGTTAACTGCAGTTCATAGACTGGGTAATTACAGGTGTGTATTTGAATGACCATTGACAATTTCCACTTAAAGTTATGAGTGGCTACATGGCCCAGTATACATGGGGCAATTACTCCTAGATGCCTGTTCAAACACAAAAGGCAGATGGTACATACCTGAAACAGTAACACTAGTACTGGCATAACACTCTGAAGATAAATGTAGTGGGTTTTATGTGTAGTTCTGTCACATATAGTGTAATTTTGCATACCTTACAGGCAGATTGTACTGGCAACTGTAACTGGATGTGGTTGAAGTGCATGTTATAAAGGGCTTGACTTGTCTGTGTATGTTGGTTTGAGGTTATCTGTTGTGCATGGGAGCAGAGATGAGAAGATGTAAGACTGGTGATGCAGTTTTGGATCCTCATTTATTTATTTATTTACATTTGTTGACCGGGAATGTCAGACTGGACACAAGTCCATTTTAAGGATGCCCGGGGAGAAAAGCTCCACAAATTAAAATATTACAGACATAGTTACAGATGAAGAACATAGTACATTCAGTAGATAACTATCATCTGTTCTATCCACAAAGTCATAGCAGATACTAACAATTGTTACAATAAGAAGGTACTGCCATATAATAAGTATATAGGCATGGAAGTATCAGAGCTTGCTGTAATCAAAGGTAGTTTGTGGGGTGGAAGAGAGGTAGAGGGTAGATGGAGTGGGAGAAGTTAGAGGGGAGAGTTACAAGGGCATAGCCAGCATGTTTTTAGGTGCGCTTTAAGTAAAGCTTTGAAGTGGGTGCATGATGGTAGAGAGGTTATTGTGGGGAAGAGGGTGTTCCATAATTTGGCTATAGCACTGGAGAATAGTGCTTCTCCAGCAGTGTTATTGGCTCTCATTTGTATGAGTCTGTGTGGTTTACCATACATAAAAGTGCAGGTAGTAATGTACTGCTTTTGTCTTGGTTTTTCAAAGGTGACTGGGGGTTGGAGTAGTCTGTCCTCCTCAAAAACTGATGTCAGTGGCTCATCAGACTCTGATGATGATAGTGGCCATAGTGAGGCTGAGGTGGGGTTGTCAGGGATTGAATATGTCCCGGAAGTTGACATCCCTCTTCTTCCCTCATTGTCACCACACATAGTCAGTATACCCACAAATACCCAGTTTTCAGAAGCCACAGATATTGGACAGTCAGAGGGTGGCAACATTAAACAGAACAGTGTGGCAACTATGGCTTCACTGAGTGTAGACACTGTCCATAGCCAGACAGCTGGTGAGGTCGCACACAGGTGGATTGACAGGGGTGCTCATAGAAGAACTGCTGTTGCAGGTGCCACATCATGGGTCACTTGGTGCATGTTTAGGGCCATCATGGAGGCACAAGCATGTTCTCAATGCAACACCAGATGGATCCTTAGGGTTATGGATGCAGCACAGTCTGACATCCGTGACTGCCTGCACTGCACTGGGGACACCAAGGATCAGTTAACCAATGCAGTGGACAGACAGTGAGCTGAGACAGTCTCTGTCTTGGACTGCACATTGTCTGTGCTGGTATATCTGGTTGGAGCTGGGCATTGGATATCAACACCATCTGCTGAGTGTCCACATGGCCTTGCACAGTCATGTTCCCATAGTGGCAGCACCTCCAGTGCTACAGAGAGAAGTGTGTTGTCCACACCATGACATGGCAGGCCATAGGCACATGGTCTGTGTGGTCCCATGGGGGACACAGCTATGGCAAACAGCAGTCATCATCAGGTACTAGCAGCACTGCATCTGACCTTGTGCATGGTGGTGCCAGTGCTACTCCTGGCAGAGCCAGTTCCCATGTTCATGGCTGCAGAGAGTGAACTGTCCACTCTACCATGTACAGGCCACAGCTGTCCAACATACACACATGTAGGGCTAGCACTGGGCTTGACTGTGTACACGTATACACTCCAACACCTTTGTCAAATGCAGGTCATCAACAGACACACATGGCACCTCTTCATGGCCCATCTAACCCACACCTCTTCCTGACTCACACACATTCTGTCAACTGTTTGACACAGCCTAGGCTGCCGTCTCCCTCATACTACACACTGTGAATGTGATGATACCTGTGCCACATCCCTGCCATCCATGCCATTGTTGCAGGGAAATGCTACTATGTATTTGATGTACAGGCTGTCTATATTACTTGACATGTACTTGTGTAGTGCAGTATTGTTTTGCCATGCCACCTGTTGTGGGCCACAACAGGTACTGTATGCTGGCATGTGTCATGACTACACATTACACTTTATGTATCTCTGTTGCATGATGTTGGACTGGCGATAGTGTTACAGAATGACAGGTATATGTTTCTGTTCCAGGAGTGTGAGATGCTAAACTATGGACACAAGGGGCAATACAGCAGCACAGGATGGCATGACAGCACAACAGGCATATAATGTCAGCAAGGTTTTGCAGCATACGTGCATGGCTCCCAAGGTGCATATATGTAGAACAGTCAATCAGGGACAATGGGGGTAGTCAGCATAATCATACAGTCATAGTTTGTGATAAGGTCTGCTACCTTTGCTACATGTCACCTGGGTTTTCTGATCTTACAAAAAAAGATGTGGCAATGGAGTTGTCACATCTACAAATATCCTGTGTCAAGGTCAGACAGGTAGTGGACATCAGGTATGATTTTGTAGAGAAGGCAATGTAGAGGCCAGCAGCTAGTCACCGGGCCATAAAATACATAACCGTTGTATGGAGATGGCTCACATAGGCATGTCCAGTGCTGCAAGGGGATATATTGACACACACACACACACACACACACACACACACACACACACACACACACACACACACACACACACACACACACACACACACATACACACACACCCAGTTGGCTGATGTGAGATTAGAACCCCTACCTATTATTACACACTATGGCTTACAGTAATTATTGCATGTGCCACAGAGTTTATCTGGTATTAGACTGTCTGCCAGCACTTTTAAGGTTGATGACATCAACAGGCCTTGCAGAGGAGGACAATGTAGAGGCCAGCAGATAGTCACAGGGCCATAAAATGCATAACTATTCTATGGAGATAGCCCATATGGCTGTGTCCATAGTGCTGCAAGGGGATAAATCCAAAGAAATGCATTTTGATACTAAAAAGGTACTTAATCCATTGTCAATAACCCAATATGTTGCATTAATTTCAAAGTTATATTCAAATAGAAGACATTGGAAAATGTGTTGTTTGATCCAGTGATATGGGACTAGTGGTGCAAGGTAGTGGGGTGGAAGGATGGCAGGAAATGCAGGGCAAGGTATGAGAACACATAAGACATGGTGAACTTGGTAAACCATTTGTGCAGCTGTCAGGATGGCATGAACATACAGTCTGCCCATCTTAACTGAATGTTTAGTCATCTACCACAGGTGTGTCTGCCTTAGTTGCTGAGTAGGGATTGTGTTGGTGCAGTCTCTGCTCATATTACCTACATTCAACAAAAGGCAAAATCTCAGTCGAACTCCTTTTGGGCCTGGCAGTTAGGGCAGAGGGTTAAGACTACAAACTGAAAATGAGCTTCTTCTTGTATTTCTCCTAGGGCAGGCCTGAGCAATATCTCTTGGCACATTTTACTATCAATGATGTCACACTCAGTGGTAGATACAAATGATTTGTGAAGTCTCACTATGGTGGGAAAGGGGGAAAAAGAAGAAAAGTGGGGTCATTATACAAGATGTTATCAGTATACAAGGGAAGGGATCCTGGGACAAAACTGTCACATTTCCCTACCTATGCATTAGATATGTCATCAGAAAAGCAGGCTAGAAGGAAACATACAGAATGATGAAAGATACAACTCCAGGATAAAACAAAGAAAACCATGTAGGTAGATTACAATATGATCAGGAGTTAGGAACTATTCTAAAATATTTGACTTAACAGGGAGAATGAGCGCCTTTGATATGGGGGTTGCATCAAGCCCTGTCAGCAACTGATGGTGCCATTTTCTTGTTCTGGGGATGAGGGCAGAGATAACACACCACTCCATACGCTAGCTATCCCTGATTTTGTAGAATGTCCATGGTTTTGTTTCACGTTTCATTCCTATAACTCTTGCAACTATTTGTTTTATGCTGAATTACTACAGATTGCAGTTAGTCAATGATACCAGATACAAAAGGTTTCATGATACTTGTGATTAAGGAAATAAAATCTGTTGTAACTATAGTTTAAATTATGTGTTTTAATCCATTTCAAGTTATTTACTGGAATTTTTTAGCTGCTAGTCCATTTTAAAGGAACACCATTTGCCTGTTGTGGTTGTGGTTGATTTTATCTGTGTTATTTAATTGAATTGAATTTTGTGATCTAATTTTGGGCATTTTAATTTCCATGTTTTATTTAGATGTGGATATTTGTTTTTAGAGATTGTTTGTCTGCATTTTTAGGTAAAGTGTATGCTTTTTTTGTAACTGGGTTGAGTTACAGTGATTGATAGTACACAGAGAGTATTGACAAATGTTTGTGGCAGCATATAGAGAAGATATATTTATGATTATGTGCACAGAGAGGAAATACATAAAAACATCTGTAGTCTGTGTCAGATAAACATTTTATTTTATTATACTCCTTTTATCACTGCTCATTATCAGGATATTTGGCTTTCTCTCATCTGCTTGCTACCTGTGTAGCCACCCTCTGACAATTTGGAGCAAGAATATAAAAGTAAGGGAGGGGTGAGATCATCCAAATGGGGATGCAGAGGGTGGTGTTGCCTCTTGCAAAAATGTCTGTGGTATTTTTTTATGCTTCTTTACTTGAATGTTAATAATAAATATTTAAAACAAGTGTTCTTACAATGAAAGTATCAAAATTAACAAATATGGAAACAAATACCTAATATTACTACAAAATAAAGCAACACACAAAATTAAAGTAAAGCTAGGATAATGGCAGGAAGGTGACATATACTGTTAATTTCACCGGACAGGCCAACAGTTCCTTATTCTGCAACTCCCCCATATTGAACTCACACCCTGTTTCATACTTGATTCTAAATCTGAATTAACATAGCCTTTCAGAAAAGAAATACTTGGGTTCTGTGAAAGTCAGTCTTTTTATTTCTTCAAGGGTATGTAGTATTACTATGGAAATCATTTGCTAGGTACAGTGCAGATGGATACAGCCACAGTGAATGCAGGTGTGGCAGTTTTACATCCTTTTTGAAAGAATATGGAGCATGTAATTTCTATATGAAGAGTTTGTAACAGGCTAGCTGCCAATATGTTGCTGGTGTTGTGTACTACCTGACATAGATGTCATTCGGTTTACATTCAGTGTTTTGTTAGAATCAATCACAGTGATGTTTGCTGTTTTCAATTCAGGTTTACACATTTTAAAAATGGGTTCTTTTGAAGTGCATATGTCTATATGTGTGTGTGTGTGTGTGTGTGTGTGTGTCTGCGTGTGTGTGTGTGTGTGTGTGTGTGTGTGTGTGTGTGTGTGTGTGTGTGTGTGTGTGTGTGTGTGTGTGTGTGTGTGTGTGTGTGTGTGTGTGTGTGTGTGTGCATGTGTACTTGTGAGTGTGTGTGTGTGTGTGTGTGTGTGTGTGTGTGTGTGTGTGTGTGTGTGTGTGTGTGCGTGTGTACTTGTGAGTGTGTGTGTGTGTGTATACTAATATAGATATAGTTATAGATATAGATATAGATATAGATATAGATATAGATATAGATATAGATATAGATATTGATATAGATAGTTGTGCTGCAGTTTGTAAGATTAAACACGCTCACAGGCTTGTTGTGTGAGATTGTGAAAAAGTGAGGTTTGCGAATATGCTCTTATCCCACTATTGTGCAATCTCAGAGGTGGTATATGTAATATGCAGAGGTTATGCATATTATATATAATATGCTGGTGGTGGGAGGTGCAAGGGGCCTTGTCCCCTCTAGCAAAAATTAGTGGTTTTTATTGACTGTTTTTCCCCAGTTTGATTTTTTTAGATCTGATCTAAAAAGATTGCTGCTTTTATGTTCCTGTTGTGACAGTTTGGTAAATGATGACAGTCTTATAGATATCGATATAGATACAGATACAGATACAGCTATAGATATGGACATAGATACCTTAATCATGGGGGGGGATGAGTTGTCATGTTGGGAACTTCATCAATGTTGCAAGTGGAATATATGGAATAAAGAGAGATGAAAGAATGCATAGTGGTCCCTTAACAACACACATGAGGAAAATGAGATTGAGCCTGCTATTTTGTAAGTTTGTAATGGCTTGCCAAAGGTCAGACTAAAATGGCAGCAATGATAACAATAGTTGGTTTGGGAATTCATTTAAATGGAAATTGGTGAACAGGTGACATAAGCAGGTTGATGGGCTCAGACATGTAACAGAAGTTAATAGAAAGTTGTGGTCCATATGTGTAGGTATATAGCAGTGCATGCTGAAGCCATGCCATGAATAGTAAGTGGTGCATGTAATTGCTATTGGAAGGCAGGCCTTTCCACCGTGATGCCCTTACAGCAAATTTCATCCGAGTCTTGCATTTAACACAGAGGGCTAAAGCTTTGAATGGTTATGAAGCTGTTTTCTATTGGCAGTTAAGGAGATGGGAAAATGTTCAGGGAAGGAAGATCAGAAGTAAAGAGCTTGGCAAGGCCCTTATGTGAGTCTAATATATGGAATTAACAATGTTGGCTTTCTTACAGTTTGCAACAAGGGAATCAGCAGCAAGGGATGAATTCCTTGATCATGGCTGACTGCCAAGATGAGGGCAAACTATAATTTTGTGCCAAAAGGACTCTGGAGGTCATGCAAGGGAGGAAGGAGTTACAGGACAAGCAAAGCCTTCCTTAAAGGTTGCATCATAGCGGAAAAGGTATGAAACTGCTGGTTCAGCCCAGTCACACAGGAAGAACACAGTTTGTATAGAGGGCAGGCTGAATTAAGGTATACCATAGTTGCAGTTGTTAACTTGCTGTGTTTTAATTGTAGGATTCCATTAACAGATGTTTATTGATTGATGAGGTAGAGGTTGATAATCCAAAGGAATTCTCACTCTTGAAGAAAATGGGGGAAGCAGGATAATGCCCCAGGCAAGAGAATGAGTAAGAGATCGATCATGGATCCTTGGGCAAAAAGGGGGATACAAAGGGTTAGTTGCACCCCCATCAGAGAGGCAATATTTGTTCAAGACAAAGATGCAAAGCTACAGCAGTGGAGAAACACACCCATCTCTGGCAGGTACAGAGTAAACCAGTCCCAGTATTCAGCTCACTCCTTTAAGATAGGTAGTGTCTTCAACTTTTATGAAGTAAGAGACTCAGATGAAGTGATCTACAGAGCTGGGAGATGTGAGCCAGGAGACATTCTAGCCTACATCAGGTAGGTGGGCATGCAGTGGGCTGGCTCATGGAGTAAAAGCATAAAAAAGAGAGAGAGAGAAGATAGATGGAGGGAGATAAGAAGTGAAATGAATTCCAAATATGTTAAAAAAGGAGGGATGGAAGAAGAGGGTTCATCCTTCTCCACCCTCCAAAAAAGAAAGAAAAATATGACCTACAATTAGCTCCACGTTGGGCTATAAGACAGTGGGGGCTTTGATATTCATTGTGTTTTTTTTTTTACTTTCCTTCTTTGCTGCAATTTCCAGGCATATTGTTTTCTGACTATGAATTTATATATTCAATAGGCAGCAAGGGGAGTTTAACTTTTCCCTTGAGACTCACTGATGGGATTAAATCTGAGTGAATGGACACCATGCTGGCATGATCAGGGAGGAATGGCCTTGGACCAGCAGATGCCCATTGTTTATCAAATGGTTCATAATCACAACAGGCTACAGACAGTTGTACTGCACTTTAGCAACAATGATCAGAGTGTGCTCAATAAGAGCAGGCTGATTCTTGTGATTTTTAAGGAATTCAATGAAAGTTAAGTGCAGCTGTTAGGCCTCAGAATGATTTTTTCTGAAACCTCAAGCTAACTAATTTGGCACAGGCAGACAGTGCCAGGGCTATGGAGACTACTAGGAAATATATGAAGAAAAGGAGAGCTGTAATAGCCTGTAACCTAAACTTCCTATTCTATAGGCATAGGGACATGGAAGACAAGCAAGATGGAGTTCACCTGTCCAACTTGGATCTATTTCACTCACTGATTATCCAGCACCTCTTCTGGGTGGGATGTAGGGCTGTGTGGATAATTAACACCCTTAATATGGAGGAACAGACAGTTATGACTGGCAAGTTGCATTTTAGGCTGGTGATGCCCCCCCTCCCTTTCCCCATCTCTTTTTTTCCCCCAGTACAACTGTGGGTTTATTTGAGCGGGGACAACCATGACACCAAACTGCTAGCTGTATGGACCAAGTTGTGCAGGAACAGTCTGCTCTGGCAGGCTTCTATCAGGCCATGATTAGTGGGAATAATAACATCTGGATGCATGCCACCCTGATCTGCGATTCCTAGGTTCCAAACAGGTTCAGGTAATTAATGCAGTTTTCAGAGGGGAGTTAACTGTGGTAACAAAGGATTCATGAAATATCACACTATGTCTATTATACAAATTGTTCTTCTCTGCTATTATTGCCTAAGAAGCTTTGTATACAAATGTAAACCTTTCAAAGTGCCTGTCATTTGGTTGTTGAAATAACATGACTGAGGTCTATAAATGTTCTGTTTTTGTATGTAAGTGGAGCGGCAGAGGCTGAGAAAGTGATTTCACCAGATAAAAAGACATCATGGTGCTGATGTGATCTCTTGCGTTCACTACACTAGGCTGCCCCTCTTTGATGGCCTTCATGATTCTGATAGAATGACCATTATACATTCTCTTAGTGCTTGTCTTCCATCACTGGATTAGTTAAAATATGTTTTAATATATGGACCTTCTAAAATGTTTGTGATGTCTTTCCCCTTGCAAACGGTATTGAAGGTGGAGTTAAAAATACTTTTTTCTATTTAAATTACTCAAATTGATCATAAGACTCAAATAACCTTAAGGTCGAGGCAAAGAAAGCCATGCAGTGTCACAGTCCTTCAGAAAAGCTAGGTCTTTATAAAATTGTATAATTACCAGGATGCTGGGATGGGGGTACAAACAATCCACATGGCAGCCTAAATGGTAGCCCTTCCAGATGTCTTTCACCCTTGAACTGTATAGTGTGTGTGGCTAATTATTTAGTGCTGGTGACTGAATAGACCGACTCTCAGTGGGGAGGATTGACAGGAATTAGGCCCAGAGGTAAAAAAAAATATACAGAAACAAAAACAGCAACAGCAATATGAATCAGTACAGATTTTTGCCAGATTCTCACCATAAAAGTCATGGGGCTAGAACAGTAGGATTGGTCAGAAAGGCTTCAACAGGTGCCATTTTTTGTCTTTCTAATAGATTAATTCTAGATGATGTCTGTCTGGCCTATAAGGCAATATTTTGTCTGGTTCTGTTTGCAAGTCTATGCCTGAAATACATTGCTGGTGGGACAAAAACAAAACTATGCAATACTAAAAAACAGTTGTCAATAGTAGAAAGAAATGATCAATACAATAATATATCTATATCTATCAATATCTCTCTGTCTATCTATCTATCTATCTATCTATCTATCTATCTATCTATCTATCTATCTATCTATCTATCTATCTATCTATCGATCTATCTATCTATCTATCTATCTATCTATCTATCTATCTATCCATCTATTTACCTATCTATCTATCTATCTATCTATCTATCTATCTATCTATCTATCTATCTACTATCTATCCATCTAGATCTTCTTGAAGGCCACTAGTTTGTAAGCTTGACAATCAAACCAAACAATGTAAATGAAATATTGGTCTGAGCAAAACAGATATTGGGTACCCATTCAAATAATTTCATCTATCTCGAATCATCTCATAATTTCTCTCTCCGTAAATCTTATACTAAAGACTGTTATTCTCATTATTGTAAATAATGTATGTATTTGTATTCACTTGCTCATCATGCATCTTTCTATCAATCTATACCATCAATTTCCTCTTTATCTTGCTATACTATTTAATATGCTTTATTTATTTTGAAATCTGTATTTTTTAATTTGTAAAAGTTCTCGGTCTTCTGTATACTGTATGCTTTCTGTTTTGCAATCATCAATATGTGTAACTTCTCTAGGCTGTGAATATTATGGGTCCATTGTCCATCAGTTTGCTACCCAGTTAACAAACATAAATAAATACATAAAGAAAATGAATTAAAAAAATGCTGCCTTACTTTTCTTTCAAGGAAAAATACACTGTGCTCAATGTTTTTGACACAATAATAGTTTTCACATCTGGAATAGTAAAGCACAAAGAAACAGTGGAAGATATTAATGAATTCGGCAGGAGGTTAACTATAACAGAAAAAATAGTGTAGAGATGGGCCATATGCAGTTCATACTATAACATCAATGCAAAGGAAAAAATGATATCTCACCAATGTTTATGATGCCCATGAATTAGAATAATTACAGACATGTTCAATTTTAACAAAGGAATGAATATGATGTATGTGCAAATTACCATATAAGTAACCAAAAATGATAAACTGAAGGGCACAAACAGAAGTGAAGTCTGTGATAAGAGCTTTAGTCAATGTTCCTGATACAAGGTATTCTTAATACTTTTATATCTGATAATTGTCTGCAGTAGAAAAGTCAGAAATTTCAAAGACTTATGTGAGAGTGGAAATTCACACATACTATTGCCAGTCAAATGGGAAAGTGGACAAGGCTATCCAAAATGTATACAAATGAAGTACAGCCCACACTATTCAGTCAAATGGGGAAAGTGGACAGAACTACAGAAAACAGTGAAGAATCTTGTGAGAATTAGCTGTAGCTAGAGTTAGAGAAGAGCTGTCGTACAGTTTTAGAATATTTTATATTCCTCTGTGCAGATTAATTCTTTCACTGAGTAGTTCAATGGACAGAATGTTGAAAACCAAACTATTTACATCACTTATGATACTGAAGCCTGCAAATGCCGCGGTGGTAAGCGGTAGCGTTGTTACCTCACAGCAAGAGGTTCTCCTGTTTGATTCTCGGCTGGGCTTGGGAGTGCCTTCTTTGTGGAGTCTGCATGGCCTCCCCATGGTTGGGTAGCATTCGAAAGACATGCATGCGTAAATGGGCGTGCCTTCGTTGAAGATTGGGCATCGAGCTGGCACCTTGGCGCTTTGTAGAAATCTACTGCCAATCATTAGCGGACCAGAGTTCCGCTGTGGCGACCCCTTACCGGGAAAAGCCGAAAGACAACCAACAACAACAACATGATACTGAAGCCTGCATCTCAATGAAAACTAAAAGGGATACTTGAACAAAATCACATAAAATGAAATGTCTTATCTGTTAGCCAAAAAGAGACAAAGATGGAGATAAAGTAGGCATATATAAGATGATCGAAAAATCTTTCAAACTGAAGATGGATCAGATGGCTACCTGCTGAACTAAGTCCCTGTGCTATTCAACAGGAAGACTGAAATTTATATAGAAGGGAGTATGCACATCTGCACAAGATAGCTACATCACATTTCAAGTAGAATTGTAACCAGAACTGACAACCAGGAGCAACGCAAGAAGACAGACAGACCTTCTCATAACAATCACTTCAAGAAAGGATGTAAAGCAGCAAGAACTTTCCCAAAAAGATCACGTTTAGAAAAATTAACTATGGTTGTTTTTCACTTTGTATTCATATTTTCATATGTATATTAATGCTTTCATAATTGTATTAGCTATGATATTGATGTGCATAGTGTGGTATTCAGTAGCAGGAGACACAACAATAACACTCCCAGTGTTAGTGAATAATGCATTACACTAGAACATTGCTAATGGTGGAGTTATCTTTTATGAAAATATGTATTATTTCCCCTTTTTTCATAAATGCTGCAAAATTCATGTAGCATACAGATGATTACATCTTATCACCTGAAACCTTACGCACTGCTGGAGAAAACTGTCATTTTTGAAGTGTAACTTGTACTGTTTGACAAATGTCTAGTTTTGTTTGTGTTTTTAATTGTGCGTGAAGAAATAAGTTTCACATCTCTGCAAATATCTTGCAAAACAAATACCAAGAAAGTTAATATTTGTCATCATATGAAAGCTTAAGCTTGGCTGACAAATGTGCTGGCAGTAATAGGAGTCTAGGCTGTATGGTTTCAAGATATGAAAAATTGTTTCCGAAAATCTATAGAATAAACAAAACTTTAGATATTATAAATGTAAGTAGCTTCCAAGAGTTTTAATGTTCATTTTTGTCATTATAAAGAACATATTTTATTAAGCAACACTGTTGTTTGTATTTTAAGCAGGATTTACTATTCATAGGTCAATAGAGCCAGAAGTTCATACTAGGTTGTTGATCAGACAGATTATTCATAACCTAACCTCAGAATGTTACTTTATCAGTACCCTAAATCATGAAGTAATTGCAGTCTAATTTCAGCCCCTTTCAATGAGGGTTTGATGGGCCATACTGTGAGTGACTTTATGGTTTCCCATCCACTTGAACAGGATATATTTGAAGAGGGTCAAAGAGCTGGTTTGTTTTACATTTTAGTGACATCTATTACTTGAAAGATGGATTCTTGGGAGAGACAGTCATATCAGGCTATTTATTCAGATAGATCATTTGTAACCTAACCTCAAGATCCTATAGCATCAGCACTCTAAATCATGAAGTAACTGTTATCTAATATTAACCTTTTTCAAAGAGGACATGAAGGATCAGACCATGATAGAATTTATGATTTCATGTTCACTTTACCAAGATTTGTTGGAAGAGAGTCAGAGAAATGTTTTGTTTTGCATTTAAGGGAAGTCTATTCCATGAAAGGAGGGTTCTTGGGAGAGATATCTATCTTGCCAGCAGGTCCTGTTTATGCTGTAATTGAAGTTTAGGCCATCTGAGTGGGTGTTTATGGTGTTGTTTGTTTTGCCGATATATAGATCTGTTGAGGTTTTGTAGCAAAGCAGATGTTGCCTTTCAAGCGTCCATAAGAAACAAAGAAGAGAGAAAAATGTTTTTAGGTTGTCTATGCAGCATGTAGTAACACAAGGAAGATATGCCCTTGTGACCTTGATTTTTAAACTGGCCTTTTGAGAGGAGTCATATGTCTGGAGAAATACGTACTAAAAGGGACATTTATTGTATTACAAGCCCTGTAAAGAGGGATAATGTCTTTTGTTGACCTAAAAGAGAAATTCCTGGTAATTAGTCTGGCTAGACAGAAGGATTTCCCAATGACAGTGGTTCATTGTTACTGAATTTGTCCAGGTTCCTAATAACTTTCAAAGTAGTATCATCTATGTTGAAGGTGCATGAGGGCTTATGTTTTCTAAAGGGTACAATACTACATTTCTTGGTATTAAGGCTGTGGTGCTGGCACTATGTATTTATATGTATTTGCTGAGACCACCTAAAGAACCTGGGAATCAGTTGAAGACTTTATGATAGCTCAGACTTTGTATTCTGCAACTGAAGAGAAGTGCCATGAACCCTGTTGAACTCCATTAGCAGCAGCACTTTTTTACATTAGGTTCTGTAAGTAATCTAGTTTGTTATGCAGTGGGTTGTATAAGGAAATAAAATTTAGTTTAATTAACTTGTTGATAATTCCAGCATGTGTGAAGGTGTCAAAGGTTTTCCAAGGTCATAGTAAGCATTGTACAGCAATTTATCTGCGTCCAACGCATCAGTGACTTTTTGAAAGTAGTCCACTGCGTTTAGGAGGCAGGACTTACCTCTAATGATCCTAAACTAGTTGGGTCAAGGAATTGTAGACAGCTGATGTACTTATTAATAAGTTGTATAATGATGCATTCCATTGCTTTACAGATAAGGGTGGTGAGGCTAAAAAGTCATAGTTAACAGGGTCAATTGTAGGTCCCATCTTCTGGAGTAAGATAACTACAGCAATTCTCCACATCTCTGGCATGAATTCAGTGGATAGTTAGAGACTGAACAGCTTTATTAGTGACTGTATAAGGCTGTGCTTGCTGCTAACGAGAAAAAAGCTGACACATTGTCTGGGCTCATGGAGCTACTGTTTTTGGTTATGATTTGCTTTGAAGTGATATGAACAGGTGTATGAGCATGCTAATATGTGGATGAAAGCCAGGAAGGAGATAGGAGTGTAAAATTATAGGTTCATAGGTAGGTACTAGGCTATTGACCCTAGGGCCTATATAAGTCTAGCCAAAAAGGTGCCCTGGCTTTCGCCACCCAAGAAAATTATTAGAGCTAAATTTGTCAGCTAATATATGGGTTATGTCTTTTTTTTAAATTTCAGTATGTCTTTTAGGCTTCTAAAACCATGATGGGAATGGACCTCATTCCTACTTCAAAGTATGATTAAAGTTCATGAAACTAGTATTGTTTCAGTCTTTGATGTTAGCCAGAGTGCTCTTTGCAGCACCGACAATGTTCCCAGCAATGACTCCTTCTACGATTCATATGGAGTTACATGCATTGGTAACATATCTAAGTTCGATTGTAAATTCTTTTTCCTAAGACCTGTTGCTCCTACTACTGTTGGAACTATCTGGGTATCCTTTTTCCACATTACCCTTGTTTTTGCCTTCAAATTCTAGTATTTTATGACTTTATGTCTCTCGCTGTATGTAAGACACTGTAGTCACTAGGTGTAGCAATTTCAGTGATCAGTGCTATGTTTGTCTTCTTTTCATGGACTACTATATCTGGTTTTCTTACATCTGTTTTTTGAACTGCTGGTAATGGCTGATCCCATGTAATACAAACTTCATCATTTTCTGTAATGCTTTGTGGCTTATATTTTCAGTGTTTTTATAGCTACTTCAGTATTATAATGTTTACACAATCACCAATGCAACAATCTTGCCACATTATTATGCCTTTCTGTACACAGTCCTTATGCCATTAATATATCACAACCAGCAACATCATGTGTGACTGTTTCCAATTCTATTTATCAAAACCTGCATTTATCTGTTTCTCCCACATGTTCAATGAACTTTGTAAACCAACATGTACTTAGTCCAGTACCTTGGGCCATCAATATTAACCTTTCATCTTTTGGTTTAGATTCACCTCTCTTTAACCATTCGTGCATTTGATCCTGATCAATATGAGGTTGTTCCAAGAGTTTTCTGTACTTGCACCAATATTTATGCATTTTCACATTTCTTGCCTTCTCATCTGATCCTTCATCTTATATTCCTTCTTTTGTTTTTGGCACATTCAGTTGTTGCCTGATTTTTGTCTACTTCTGGTTTAATTTCCATTTCCATTTGACAAATATGCTTCTCCTTAACTAAGCAGAGAGGTCATCTTAGACTTATTCTCCTCATGTTTTCAAACTTTCACCATGTTTGGGCCTTGTGAGGTCAGCAGATACATGTGCAGTCCTACTATTGCAGATCTATACATGTAATCAATTTCAAGGAGGCCCATACCCTCTTCAGAATGAGTATACACTGAGTTTTATTTATTTATTTATTTATATTTGTTGACCAGGAGTGTCCGACTGGATGTAGGTCCATTTTCAGCAGAGACCCGGGGAGAAAAGCTCCACAGTTAAAATAAACAGACTGTAGTTACATTGGATTACATAGCGATTAACAATTTACATAGCAATTACTTACAACATATTTACAGATGAAGAACATAGTATATCAGTAGACAACTAGAATCTTTATCTGTGAAGTACATAACAGACATTAACAAATGTTACAATAAGAAGCTCCTGCTGTATAATAAGTACTAGGCTTATGAGCATCTGAGCTTGCTATAATCAAGGTAGTTAGTGGAGTGGAAAGAAAGGTAGTGATTGGAGTTTTATAAACCATTTGATAAGCATGAAGCATCCTTCTAATTTTCCTGTCTAACTGATCCAACATCTTTTGGGGCCAATCAATGACTACAAGACTGTAAGTCAGGACAGGAAGAGCAAATTAGTTTATAGCTAAAACTGTTCCTAGATGCCAGCTCTGTTTTGAGTATTAATTTTCGTCTTCTATAGTATTCCTTATTAAGTTTTATTCACATTTGTTCATGTGTATAGTTGATCCTACTTCATTTCCCAAATATTTATACACTCCCTCTTGCTCAAGTTCTTTTATATCATATTCCTGTCCCAAACTGAGGTTTTCCTGGTGCTGCAGCTTTCCGGCCTTAAAAGGTTGCTTTTGTACATTTATCAAGCCCAAATGACATTCTTATATCACATGAAAACATTTTGTCCACTTGCAGTTGTGCTTTCAGTTGCTCCTTTGAGGAACTATACATTTTAAATCATCCACAAAAAGAAGAGAAGTCTTTACACTTTGTTGTTTTCTATGAGCCAAACTGTAGCCATGACATAGTCTGTTAATTGGACAGCTTAATGAGTAAAGGACAAGACAAAAGAGCAGTGGTGACAAAGAGTCGCCCTGGAATACCCCCCCCCCCCCTTTGAATTGTTATCCTTGGAATAATTATTTTTCCTTTATCATTGCTTATCAGCAAAGTTTTTTGTCACTGTTTCATGGTTGCTGTAATGTAACTGATCAGTGTAGGGTGTATCTTGTACATTTTAAAGCACTCAATCAATGAATGTGTAATACTCTCAAATCCTTTTTTGTAGTCTATCCATACCATACTTAGATTCTTCACCTTTTTACATTTCTCCATTATTACTTTATTTAACAACAAATGATCCTTTTGTTACTCTTTTCTCCTATTGCCATGAATGAATTTCTTTTTAAATGACTATAAAATCTGTCAGCATCAATTCCAGTCATAACTCCCAACCATACTGAATTATTTGGTTTTTACCGAGTTTTGGGTCCAAATGAAGAGGTGTCACGATTCCGGAGTTGCACCCCTTCATTTCTGATTTTTTTTCCTTTTGTTTTATTTACTTTTTCAATTTTCGCACTGTCGGAGCTGATGTCATCATGTGTGCAATGACGTCAGCTCCGTCAGGGCTACTAGCCAGTTGTCATGCACACATCATTTCCTGCTGGCTGCAAATGCGAGCGGGAACAATAATGGATGGATTATCGGCAAGCAGCACTAAATGTGAGCGGGAACAAATGGACTTATCGGCAGCAGCACTGTTTGGGAGAATCAAGTAAGGAACGAACTGGTGTGTGTGTGTGTGTGTGTGTGTGTGTGTGTGTGTGTGTGTGTGTGTGTGTGTGTGTGTGTGTGTGTGTGTGTGTGTGTGTGTGTAGTCTGAATTCAGTGGCTGTTTATAAAAGTCGGTCATGAGAACATCTTGTGGGTTTCAGCAGCACATGCATTTAGTGAAAGCTAGCTTACTTCACATTTTTATAGTTCAGTAATGCAAATTAATGTGTTAGTTAATTGAGTTAATGTGATCTGTAATAAGCAGTTGCATTCTTTGGAAGGCTTTTCTTTGTGTTACTCTTCTGTGAATTACTGCATTTTTGGGGTCACGTTTCTAACCATAATTATGTAGACACAATTATTACAGCTTTGCATCTTCTGGTGTAAGCTTGAAAAAGAGAACTTAACTGCAGTCTGCTTACTATGCTGACATTGTTGCTTTAAAGTTTACTGTATCTTAGAGTTTATGCATCTTATGTTGAACAGAGGAGAGACATGTTTGTATAAAGTACTAGTGCAGTAGTTAAGTATTCTTTTACGTTTTGAATTAGACTGCTGTGGGTTTTGAAGACGTGTTAAAAATTGAATTTTGCATTATGTAAATTTATACTGCAGGCTTCTTAGAAGAATTGTCTGAAATATTTTTTTTTTTTAAAACAAGGATTGCATTTTTAAATCAAGTGCCTACCTGTTCTGTTTTTATTTACCTGGCCACGAACCATCATTTTCTCCTTCATTGTTACACAAATTAGTAAATGAGGGGGAAGAGGCACAGGTGAATGAAGGACTTGAAAATAGGGAAAGTTTTGAAAATGCTGCCTTGTTAAAGGACAGTGGGGCATACTACTTGACAAATAAGAGAGAAGCATTTTTTGTCTATCTGCTTCAGCTTACTTTGAGTCACTCAAAAGACGACACTTTGTAAAGCCATTCTTAATGGAAACCAGCGCTTTGCATTTAAGACTGTGCAAGAAGTTACCTGTGGTTACCAAGCAGAGGACATTCACTTTGGAGGGAGGTTGTCGCTATACATTTTGGTCAATAAACTGCAAAACGGGGGCTATTAGACCCTCTTTTTGAAGACATAGGAAGAATGAAGCAGCAAAAGTGTTTATATTGTACCTCCTTTAATGTAAAGGTGCTGCATTATTTGGCAGTAGAAATTGCTTTTTTGACGCATCTCATATGTTATATTCATTGCCGCTTTTTAAATGTTACTTAAAGAAGTTGCTGTTATGGACTACATCTAAGGACGACAGAATTTTGTTTTGTTTTCTTCCCCATGCTATATCATATACTTGATGTGCTTTTCATGATATTATATGTGCGTAGGCCTTTGTATTTTTAATACATGTTTATGAAAGTTTGATACATTGTTCATTTTAGTTCTCTGAGAGGAGTTGCAGCTCACTAAACTGTTGGTAATTAATTTAATCAGCCTGCATCTTAAATAGTAACTCTCTTTAACAAAAGATTTTGTGGAACAAAATGTTTTTCATTGTTGGTTTGCTTGTAATCCAGGTAATTAGAATTTCTTTCAGCTTGGCTAGCACCTTTCTGTATCTTGATGGTGATTGTAAGCTGTTTTGTACCTCTTTGTGTTGCTTTTAGGTATGTGTATTCACGCATTTAAAATCAATGAGAAAATTAACAAACTCAAACATAAAAAAAAAAAAAAAACGTTAAAGTTGTATTTTGCATTGTAGTATGTGCAGCATTCATTTAGAAGGTACACAGAGCTGTGATCAGGCATCCAAGTTGAAAATATGCAACGTACCTCACATGCCAGGGATGGGTTGTGGCACCATGTTTCATCACTGCTGTATGCACACATTAGTGTTTATGGTAAATGGGGTGAAATAGTCAGATAATGGGACATTGGAATGGCTGCAGGGGAACTTTGGTGCCATATTTTGGTTGGTTGTTCTTCAGTTTGCATTTGAAAGTTGGTATCCCATGAATCCATTGGAGTGTGTGGGGTTACGCAATTATGTATGCACATTAGATGTTAATCAGCATACAGATTTGTACCTATTTTTCATGGGCCTTGTTCAGATTTATGATGTTTCCAGGTTGAGAGGTATGATTCCAGTGTATAGTTCATAAATCATCGGGAGGCAGGTTATTGGTCTATAGTTTTTAGGATAGTGTGCAGGTTCACTCTCAAGTAGGAGTATTGTTTTTCCTGTTGTTAACCACATTGATGTCTGATCGAGGTATTCATATAGTTTTTACTTTTGGCTAAATCTTCATTTAAAGTTGTTAATACTTTTAGCCAGAAGTTAGGCACTGCATCTGGGTGTGGGGTTTTCTGATAAGGAGCTTTTCCTAACTTTGTTTCAATCCCTCTGGTTGCTATTACATCCCATTTCATATCCTGTGCATTTGAACTTTTAATTCTTTCTTTTATTTCTTCTATCCATTCAACATCTTTGTTATGTTTCACAGGATCTTCACAGATATTTCTCCAAAATGCATCTACTTCTTTTTTTGGTGGTATTTCAGTTCATTTGCCTTGTTTCCTAATTGTCTATAAAACTGTTTTGGTCACCATTATTTTACTTATAGGTTCATAGGTTAGTACTAGGCTAACTGCCGTTGCGAGCCATTGTAAGCCTAGCCAATTATCCCTTGTGAGACTCAAACCCTGCGCCTTGTGTTTGTAAGGCAAACACATTAACCATTAGGCCACCCTCCCAACAAAACAAACAGCCTCTGCAAGGCTCAAACCCATGACCCTCCACAAAGTGATTTACCACTAAGCCATGACAGATATACAAATAAACAGCCTCTGCAAGGCTCGAACCCATGACCCTGCACATCATAGACAAAGTGATTCATCACTAAGCCAACTTTTCCTTTATATTCATCTGCGTATCTTCTAGGTTTTTGTGCTTGTGCTGACATTTTTAGTTTATTGTTTGTAACAGAGCATGATAGATCCTGATCTATTTTGATACTGTGCATTGCTTTTATTATGCTATCTTTCTGAATATTTTTGCTGATCTGTTCCCTCTTCTATACTCTTCTAATAGTGACCCTTTTTGTCTTAAATGCTTTATCATTTTCTCTATTCGATAGTTTCATGATGGCATTTGAATTCTTCTTTCCCTTACTGCTCTGTGTATTTGTGGTAAGACTTTATCTGTTATTAATTTAGCTGTACCGTAATATATCCTATTTACGTCTGTTATATCGCATGAGCATGAAACTCTATAAACTGCCCTAGTTACTGTGTTCATTTGTTTTATCAAAATTCTAACTTTTGGGGTTTTATTGAAGTTCTGTAGTCTGTTTCTTTCATTGATCTTAATATGTGTGTGTCCATCTCTATTAAATCAAGCAACTCTTCTCTTAGATCATTTTCTTCTAAACTGAGGGCACATTCTTTGTTATCCATTTCCTGCAGGCATTCTACAGAATGTTCCAGAGCATCTTCCTGCAACACATTCTAATTAGTTTCATCCTGTGTCAACCATTGCTCTTTCGTATGGAAACTCACTGGCCTATCCCTCCACAATATTAACCGTGTCAGAGTTGTCAGTTTCCTGTTCCTGCCCTTGCTGTGGAACTCCAACTAAACTCCAAAGTATCTTCATATGGCAACTGATCAGATGTTTCCCTCTCCACTGCTTTCTCCTTAACTTGGAGACCCATTGCTATATCCTGCTGTGATATTATCAGTTAGATTTGCTACACTAAGTCCTTCACTTCACATGTAATCCATAACCTCAGTTTCTATTTCTTTAACTTCTCCATTACTAATCGTCTTTTCTACTTTTCCTCTTTGTTTTCTAATTTTTTGTATTGTAAACTTTTCCATATCCAGATGACTTTGCCTGTATTCTTCTTCAAATATCTTTGGTGCTGCGCTTTTTGTATTGGTTAGTTTTGCTTTCTCCTTTGCATAAATATTGCACCATATTAAACCTCCTTTTCTTTCCCATGTCCATATTTCTTCTTCTTCAGATATCTCCTGCTCCTCCTGTTTCTCCTTACTTGAAGAACTCATTGTTCTATCATGCTGTGATACAATATGTGTTAGATTTTCTATACTAAATCCTTCACTATGCAAGTATTCCATAACTTCAGCTTCTATTGTTTAACTTCTACTTTACTAATATTCTGTTCTACATTTCCACTTACCAAACTTACTTTCATATTTTGAAATTATCTATATCTGGATGCCTTTGCCTGTATTTATCTTTGAATATCTTTGGGGCTGCTTTTTTATATTGATTAATTTATCTTTCTCCTTTGCATAAATATTGCACCATATCAGATCTCTCTTTTTTCCCATGTCTATATTTCTTTTTTATACCTTTCAAAAATCTCTCTTTTTCCAAACGGCCAAAGATTCCTTGGTCTATTATGGCATTATATTTATGTCTGATATGCAAGCATTTCACTGAGCATAGGAATAGTACTAGAATATAACAGTCTGTGAGATGGGGGTGTGCTTACTTTTCATTAAATCATCAGTGAGTTAAAAGAGATTTGTCTTATAATAGATTCATAGGTTCATAGGTAGATACTAGGCTATCTGCCCTAGGGCATTTATAAGCCTAGCCAGAGTGTATTTGGCCTCTGTCTCCCTATTAGATTAGCCTACTGTGCCTCTGTAAAGTAGGTCACAGAAGGTACCCTTTTATGATTAGTTTACTGTGCCTCTGTCTAGCAGGGACACAGAAGAGATCCCAGGGGTGAATTTGCAATTTCCCATCCACGCGTCCAGATTTCGCTTGAAGAGGGTCAGCGAGGGGCTATGTCTAACATGAATTGGGATTCTATTCTAGAGTGAGGGGAGCCTCTGGGAAATTAATCTGTCCCTCCAGCATGTCCTATTTATTTTTGTGCTGAGGTTTAGGTCCCTGGAGCGTGTATCTCTAAGGGACTTGGATTTTTTGAGGTGGAGCATGTCCATTAATTCTGGGTTTGACATGGCTTTGTACGTCAGGCATAGATCGCCTCTGAGTAGGCGGTAAGCAACTGAGTAGAGCTGGAATTTCTTTAGTCGAGCTGCATAGGACATCTGTTTGTAGCCCATGATCCTCTTGGTGAGGTACTTTTGGCATCTCTCCAGTTGCTGCAGGTGTTGGGTAAGATACATCCTAAAAGGGGCATTGTATTCAATTATGGGCCTGATGAGTGACGAGTAGAGGGGCACAATGACCTCTCTTGATCTAGATGTGAACCCTTTTGTGATAAGGTGGGCTATATAGAAGGTCTTTCTAACAACTTTGGCAACGTGATTATCAAAGGAGAGATTACTATCTACGTTGGTCCCCAAATCTCTAATTACTTCTTCCGTACTTAATGGATTACCACCTATGTGGTAATTTCTGGGCACCTTGTTTTTCCCAAAGGGGATGACTATGCACTTTTTAGCATTTAACTTGAGGCCATGGCTCTGGCACCAAGCATCCGTCTCTGTGAGACCCTTTCGGAGGATGCTTGTGTCAGCTGGAGATTCGATTATGGCCCCCAGTTTGCAGTCATCTGTGAACTTTGTCAGCCATAATCCCCCCCGTGTTAGCCTGAACCTCAGAGAAGTATATACCAAACAAGAGAGGTCCCAGAACTGAGCCCTGTGGGATGCACTTGTAACTGGTTTGGATTCAGACATGGCACCTGTGATTCTGACAATGTGGGGTCTATCTCTGAGCCAGTTTGCAACCCATCTTGTGATATAGGGGGTTGATATTTAAGCTGGTAAGCTTATTTATGATGCCTGAGTGGGGTATTGTGTCGAAGGCTTTTGCGAGGTCCAGGTAGGCTGTGTGGGCTACCTTGCCCTCATCTATGGCTTTGGTAACTGTTTCAAAGAAATCAACTAGGTTTAAGAGGCAAGATCTGCCCTTAACAAAGCCGAATTGGGTAGGGTCCAGTGTCTGGAGGCTCCCAATGTCTTTGTTTATGAGTTCCATGATAATACGGTTCATAGCTTTACAGACCAGACTAGTCAGGCATATGGGGCAATAGTTTCTGGGGTCCTTTGTGGCACCACCTTTGTGGAGTGGGACCACTTTAGCTGTATGCCATTCTTTGGGTACATATCCTGTAGTAAGGCTAGGTTTGAACAGTGACTTAATGTGAGGGTTCAGTTCTTCTTGGAGCTCGTGTAAGACACAGCCTAAGACACCATCCGGTCCCACAGATGCTGTGTGTTTTGCTTTGGAGAGGGCAGCTTTCACCTGTGCATCTGTGATGTCAGGAAGGTTACATTCAGTTGGGATAGGCATTTGCTCCTTTGGGGGGGAAGGGGGGGGAGTTTGCACTGAATCTGCCAGGATGTTGGCTATGTCTGTAGCTTCGGTATATTTTGCACTGTTATGCAACAATTCAGAGCATATCTGGGTGTTTCCGCCCATGTTCCTGACATAACTAAAGAAGGCCTTGTGATTATCTTTAGTGTGTAGGGAAATTTTTCTTTCGAAGTTGGTCTTTGATGATTTTATGAGGGATCGAAGTTTCTTGTTAATACTGATCAGAGATGCCTTCCCTTTTTGGGATTTTGCTCTGTCATGTAGTAGCTTCCTCCTTCTGTTGTATAGCTTATTTATGGCCAGGGTCCACCAGACTGGTCTCCTGTTTTTGGAGGAGTGAGTCTTGGTTTTATTTGTGATAGCACAATCCATGCATTCCTGCAGGTGCTCATAGAATGCATTTGTAAAGGATTCTGCAGATTGGGCTGAATTATCCTCTGGCCCAGGGGCTTTGAAGGATTCCACCTCAGTCTTGAGAAGTGCAAAGTTGGCTTTTGAGAAATTCTTTACAGTGATTTCCTTGACTGGGGGTGGGGACGGGATATGGATGTCCAGGGAAGTTTGTTTATGGTCTGATCTTACCAATGAGGGGTTTACCTCTGGTGTGGAACATAGAGTCCCCATGTTGGTGATGACCAGGTCCAATATGTTGTTCCCTCTTGTGGGAGTGGTGGCCAGTTGTTTCATTGCGTTAGAGTTTATAAATTCAAGGAACCGTTGGGTGAGGGTGTTTGGGCTTGAGTAGTTTTCCCAGTCAATGCTTGGGTAGTTGAAGTCACCCAATAACATAGTGTTTGGAGAGACTTTCATATTCTCCAGTGTTCTCAGGAATGCCAAGTGGGGTTCCTGTAATAGGGATGGTGTTCTGTAGCAGGCTACAAACTGAAAGGCAGTTTTGCCCGCTGTTAGTTGCACATGGATGGTTTCTGATGCTTCGTGCAGTGCCACTAACCTGGAGGTGTAGGTATCTTTGATGAATATAGATACTCCTCCTCCTTTTGTGCTTCAGTCCAAGTTTTGGGGCCGAAACGCATGGTATGAGTTATAACCTGGTAGTGCTGGGGTGCTCTCAGGAGCCTTGAACCAGGTTTCTGTTACTGCATAGACATTGATTTTCTCCATACTGAGGAGAGCCTCGAGTGCGTGCATCTTGAGGTTTAGACTTTTGGCATTGAGTAGCATTACCTTTAGTTTTTTTATCCTTGGGTTGTCTATGGAGGTGGGTTTGTCCTTTGAGCCTTGCCTATAAAAAGCACTATGGGGGTGGCAAGAGCCTTGGCAAGTATACGAAAGCCTAAGGGTGACAGGTGCAAGCCGTCCCTAGTGAAGCAACTTTGCTTGTCGAGCATGTCATCCCAGGCTGACAGACACTGGATCTCCTTTGAATGACACCAATACTTTAGCCAATTGTTGAAACTGATCATTTTGTCTTTCTACTGTGGCATCATTCTTGGTGAGGGCAAGATGCTTCTCAAGGTCAGGGTCATACCAGCCTGGGCTACATGGTCAGAGAGCTCCTCTATGTCTCTTTTCATGTAGTCCAGAGAGGTACGTCTCAGGTCATTCACACCAGCATGGACAATGACGGAATCATACTTGTACTTGCTTTGGAGTGACCTGAGTGCTTACATTATGTGGCGGATCCTGGCACCTGACAGGCAGCTTACAGTGGCCTTCTCCTTGTTTAGTCTGGTGAGCGGGACCGTCAGTGTGCCGGACAATAGAGTCCCCTATAACAAGTGTATTTGGTGTGTTGTTTGGCCTTAAGGGCTGTGACTGTGAGGCACACTGATTTTGTGAGATATGTGATTCATGGGTATTGTTGAGGGGTGGCTGTTGCTTGGATATCTGTTTAGGAGGTCTTTGCTGTTTAGGCAGATTTTTACTTAGAGCCTCCGAGTATGTTTTTGTGTGTTTATGTGTTGGGTATGCAGATGCAATTGGTCTGTGTGAGACTGGATTTGTGGTGTGGGTGGTTACCTTTTCCTACTGACTGACTGTGCCAGTCTTGGGTTGAGAGAGCTGTGCCTCCAGTTGGGCTGTGTAACTGCATCTCTCACATGTATTACAGTTTGTTGGAAGGAGGAGAGGGTTGTCTGTCTACATAAGGCAATTGTAACATTGCCTCAAAATTCCCAGATTCACCAGCTGGACTGGAGAGTAACATTGAAACTGACCCTTGGACATACCAGATTAGTATAGGGAACTGTTTTTTTTACTGATCAGATTAGGGAAGGGAACTGATTTTTCACTTGATCAGGAAGGACCAATTGGGAGCCTAAAACTTATTTGAAGTCAAGGAGGGTGTAGTGCTTTAGTTAGTGTTTCCTTATAAGAGCTGAGCAAGTGCAGGGCTTTAGAAATAGAATAGAGTGATTACTTTGAGAGTTTGAACAGTTCTAAGGGAAAAAGTGAAGAGCAGACTTTGTGGAGCCTGGAATAGTTTAGGTGGCGCTGCCCGACGCTGCTCAGTGTGCAAAACCACGCAACAAGAGAGTTGTAGGGTTTTAAGAGAGAGAGATCAAGGAGTTTAGAATTGACCCAAAATGGCCAATAAAACTACAGCTTCTAGGTAGTAACCACTCCTCCAGGGACAGGCAGGCTGTTCAGTGTTAACCACTCCCACTGGTGAACACAGAGACTTCCCTTTAGCCCAAGCAAGCACTGGCCTTCTAGAAACTTCCAAAGAGTTCAGAACAGCAAATCTGTAACTGAACTTTCTTAACTTTCAGAAAGTGGGAAAAAAGCAAGATTTTTTTTTCTTTTTGTTGTAGTTTAAAGATAGCAGAGATACACAAGCAGCAAAATAATCACAACAGTGCAATAAATGACCCCACACTTGAGTGCTATGCCAAAATCAGGTAAAATGTAGTTTTTATTGAAAAAAAATTATTTTAAATTAAGTGCAACACAGGAAATACAGTAAACAGGCTCTAGATGTGTTCCAAGTACTGTTACTGTTAGAGAAAAAGTTTTAGCAAGCCGGAAAATGCCAAAAAATAGGCATCGAAGCAGTAAAACTTAACAAAAAAATCAGAAGAAAATACTTAAAATCACAAAAATGGTTCCTTTTCTTCTCTCAGCGTTTTCTCCCCTTGGTAGGTGCTTCAGCAACAACTAGCAATCCTGAAAAGATGCCAAAACCATGAGGCAGCCGGGTTTTAAGAGAGAGAGATCAAGGAATTTAGAATTGACCCAAAATGGCCAATAAAACTACAGCTTTTAGGTAGTAACCACTCCTTCAGGGACAGGCAGGCTGTTCAGTGTTAACCACTCCCACTGGTGAATACAGAGACTTCCCTTTAGCCCAAGCAAACACTGGCCTTCTAGAAACTTCCAAAGAGTTCAGAACAGCAATTCTGTAACTGAACTTTCTTAACTTTCAGAAAGTGGGAAAAAAGGGAAAATAATCTCTAAAAGCTTGAGGGTGTGATTGTAGATCAGTTTTCTCCCTCACAGTGCATATTACTGTTTTGACAAATGACGGGGAAATTACAGATATAGACTATAGTGAGATTATGTTGTTGAGAGCAAGATACAATATTTTTGAGCCTCCAGTTGGAACATGAAATAGTTGCTCTGAGGACATACCGCTTATGGAATCTAGGAAGTCCTGTCCTTACTTATTTGTGGTAGTGTGTGTTTCCCAATAAATTGAAAGATAGTCAAAATTCCTTCCCCTAAGATTATTATATTGTGCTAAATGGAATGGGATTCCAATTTATTAAGAGATACCTAATGGGCTTCAAGTGACATTGAGGGGGTCTGCTAGTTTACTGCAATATAGTATAGATTTTTATTGTTGATAAGTGACATTGAGGGGGTCTGCTAGTTTACTGTAATATAGAATAGACTTTTATTGTTGATAAGTGACATTGAGGGGGTCTGCTAGTTTACTGTAATATAGTATATATTTTTATTGTTGATAAGTGACATTGAGGGGGTCTGCTAGTTTACTGTAACATAGTATAGATTTTTATTGTTGATACGTGACACTGAGGGGTCTGCTAGTTTACTGTAACATAGTATAGATTTTTATTGTTGATAAGTGACATTGAGGGGGTCTGCTAGTTTACTGTACATTGTATAGATTTTTACTGTTGATAAGTGACATTGAGGGGGTCTGCTAGTTTACTGTAACATAGTATATATTTTTATTGTTGATAAGTGACATTGAGGGGGTCTACTAGTTTACTGTACTATAGTATAGATTTTTATTGTTGATAAGTGACATTGAGGGGGTCTGCTAGTTTACTGTAATATAGTATATATTTTTATTGTTGATAAGTGACATTGAGAGGGTCTGCTAGTTTACTGTAATATAGTATATATTTTTATTGTTGATAAGTGACATTGAGGGGGTCGGCTAGTTTACTGTACTACAGTATAGATTTTTATTGTTGATAAGTGACATTGAGGGGGTCTGCTAGTTTACTGTAATATAGTATATACTTTTATTGTTGATAAGTGACATTGAGAGGGTCTGCTAGTTTACTGTAATATAGTATACATTTTTATTGTTGATAAGTGACACTGAGAGGGTTTGCTAGTTTACTGTAACATAGTATAGATTTTTATTGTTGATAAGTGAAAATGAGGGGGTCTGCTAGTTTACTGTAACATAGTATAGATTTTTATTGTTGATAAGTGACATTGAGGGGGTCTGCAAGTTTACTGTAACATAGTATAGATTTTTACTGTTGATAAGTGACATTGAGGGGGTCTGCTAGTTTACTGTAATATAGTATAGATTTTCATTGTTGATAAGTGACATTGAGGGGATATACTAGTTTACTGTAATATAGTATATATTTTTATTGTTGATAAGTGACATTGAGGGGGTCTGCTAGTTTACTGTACTATAGTATAGATTTTTATTGTTGATAAGTGACATTGAGGGGGTCTGCTAGATTACTGTAATATAGTATAGATTTTTATTGTTGATAAGCGACATTGAGGGGGTCTGCTAGTTTACTGCAATATAGTATAGATTTTTATTGTTGATAAGTGACATTGAGGGTGTGTGCTAGTTTGCTGTAATATAGTATAAATTTTTATTGTTGATAAGTGACATTGAGGGGGTGTGCTAGTTTGCTGCAATATAGTATTGATTTTTATTGTTGATAAGTGACATTGAGAGGGTCTGCTAGTTTGCTGTAACATAGTATAGATTTTTATTGTTGATAAGTGACATTGAGGGGGTCTGCTAGTTTACTGTAATATAGTATAGATTTTTATTGTTTAAGTGACATTGAGGGGGTCTGCTAGTTTACTGTAATATAGTATAGATTTTTATTGTTGATAAGTGATGTTGAGGGGGTCTGCTAGTTTACTGTAACATAGTATAGATTTTTATTGTTGATAAGTGACGTTGAGGGGGGTCTGCTAGTTTACTGTAATATAGTATAGATTTTTATTGTTGATAAGTGACATTGAGAGGGTCTGCTAGTTTACTGTATTATAGTATAGATGTTTATTGTTGATAAGTGACACTGAGGGGGTCTGCTAGTTTACTGTAATAGAGTATAGATTTTTATTGTTGATAAGTGACATTGAGAAGGGTCTGCTAGTTTACTGTAATATAGTATAGATTTTTATTGTTGATAAGTGACATTGAGGAGGGTCTGCTAGTTTACTGTAATATAGTATAGATTTTTATTGTTGATAAGTGACACTGAGGAGGTCTGCTAGTTTACTGTAACATAGTACAGATTTTTATTGTTGATAAGTGACATTGAGGGGGTCTGCTAGTTTACTGTAACATAGTATAGATTTTTACTGTTGATAAATGACATTGAGGGGGGTTGCTAGTTTACTGTAATATAGTATAGATTTTTATTGTTGATATGTGACATTGAGGGGGTCTACTATTTTACTGTAATATAGTATATATTTTTATTGTTGATAAGTGACATTGAGGGGGTCTGATAGTTTACTGTACTATAGTATAGATTTTTATTGTTGATAAGTGACATTGAGGGGGTCTGCTAGTTTACTGTAATATAGTATAGATTTTTAGTGTTGATAAGTGACATTGAGGGGGTCTGCAGGTTTACTGTAATATAGTATATATTTTTATTGTTGATAAGTGACATTGAGGGGGTCTGCTAGTTTACTGTAACATAGTATAGATTTTTATTGTTGATACATGACACTGAGCGGGTCTGCTAGTTTACTGTAACATAGTATAGATTTTTATTGTTGATAAGTGACATTGAGGGGGTCTGCTAGTTTACTGTAACATAGTATAGATTTTTACTATTGATAAGTGACATTGAGGGGGTCTGCTAGTTTACTGTAATATAGTATAGATTTTTATTGTTGATAAGTGACATTGAGGGGGGTCTACTAGTTTACTGTAATATAGTATATATTTTTATTGTTGATAAGTGACATTGAGGTGGTCTGCTAGTTTACTGTACTATAGTATAGATTTTTATTGTTGATAAGTGACATTGAGGGGGTCTGCTAGTTTACTGTAATATAGTATATATTTTTATGGTTAATAAGTGACATTGAGAGGGTCTGCTAGTTTACTGTAATATAGTATATATTTTTATTGTTGATAAGTGACATTGAGGGGGTTTGCTAGTTTACTGTAACATAGTATAGATTTTTATTGTTGATAAGTGAAACTGAGGGGGTCTGCTAGTTTACTGTAACATAGTATAGATTTTTATTGTTGATAAGTGACATTGAGGGGGTCTGCTAGTTTACTGTAACATAGTATAGATTTTTACTGTTGATAAGTGACATTGAGGGGGTCTACTAGTTTACTGTAATATAGTATAGATTTTTATTGTTGATAAGTGACATTGAGGGGATCTACTAGTTTACTGTAATATAGTATATATATTTTTATTGTTGATAAGTGACATTGAGGGGGTCTGCTAGTTTGCTGTAATATAGTATACATTTTTATTGTTGATAAGTGACATTGAGGGGGTGTGCTAGTTTGCTGTAATATAGTATTGATTTTTATTGCTGATAAGTGACATTGAGGGGGTCTGCTAGTTTGCTGTAATATAGTATAAATTTTTATTGTTAAGTGACATTGAGGGGGTCTGCTAGTTTGCTGTAATATAGTATAGATTTTTATTGTTGATAAGTGACATTGAGGGGGTCTGCTAGTTTACTGTAATATAGTATAGATTTTTATTGTTGATAGGTGACATTGAGGGGGTCTGCTAGTTTACTGTAATATAGTATAGATTTTTCTTGTTGATAAGTGATGTTGAAAGGGTCTGCTAGTTTACTATAACATAGTATAGATTTTTCTTGTTGATAAGTGACATTGAGGGCGTCTGCTAGTTTACTGTAATATAGTATAGATTTTTATTGTTGATAAGTGACTTTGAGAGGGTCTGCTAGTTTACTGTAATATAGTATAGATTTTTATGGTTGATAAGAGACATTGAGGGGGTCTGCTAGTTTACTGTAACATAGTATAGATTTTTATTGTTGATAAGTGACATTGAGGGGGTCTGCTAGTTTACTGTAATATAGTATAGATTTTTATTGTTGATAAGTGACATTGAGGGGGGTCTGCTTGTTTACTGTAATATAGTATAGATTTTTATTGTTGATAAGTGACATTGAGGGGATCTGATAGTTTACTGTAATATAATATAGATTTTTATTGTTGGTAAGTGACATTGAGGGGGTCTGCTAGTTTACTGTAATATGGTATAGAGTTTTATTGTTGATAAGTGACATTTAGGAGGGTCTGCTAGTTTACTGTAATATAGTATAGATTTTTATTGTTGATAAGTGACATTGAGGGGGGTCTGCTAGTTTACTGTAATATAGTATAGATTTGTATTGTTGATAAGTGACATTGAGGGGGTCTGCTAGTTTACTGTAATATAGTATAGATTTTTATTGTTGATAAGTGACACTGAGGGGGTCTGCTAGTTTACTGTAATATAGTATAGTTTTTTATTCTTGATAAGTGACACTGAGGGGGTTTGCTAGTTTACTGTAATGTAGTATAGATTTTTATTGTTGATAAGTGACACTGAGGGGGTCTGCTAGTTTGCTGTAATATAGTATAGATTTTTATTGTTGATAAGTGACACTGAGGGGGTCTGCTCATTTACTGTAATATAGTATAGATTTTTATGGTTGATAAGTGACATTGAGGGGGGTCTGCTTGTTTACTGTAATATAGTATAGATTTTTATTGTTGATAAGTGACATTGAGGGGGTCTGCTAGTTTACTGTAATATAGTATAGATTTTTATTGTTGATAAGTGACATTGAGGGGTGTCTGCTAGTTTACTGTAATATAGTATAGATTTTTATTGTTGATAAGTGACATTGAGGGGGTCTGCTAGTTTACTGTAATATAGTATAGATTTTTATGGTTGATAAGAGACATTGAGGGGGTCTGCTAGTTTACTGTAATATAGTATAGATTTTTATTGTTGATAAGTGACATTGAGGGGGTCTGCTAGTTTACTGTAATATAGTACATATTTTTATTGTTGAGAAGTGACCTTGAGGGGGTCTGCTAGTTTACTGTAATATAGTATAGATTTTTGATGTTGAGAAGTGACATTGAGGGGTTCTGCTAGTTTACTGTAATATAGTCTAGATTTTTATTGTTGATAAGTGACATTGAGGGGGTCTGCTAGTTTACTGTAATATAGTCTAGATTTTTATTGTTTTTAAGTGACATTGAGGGGTCTGCTAGTTTACTGTAATATAGTATAGATTTTTATTGTTGATAAGTGACATTGAGGGGGTCTGCTAGTTTACTGTAATATAGTATAGATTTTTACTGTTGATAAGTGACATTGAGGGGGTCTGCTAGTTTACTGTAATATAGTATAGATTTTTATTGTTGATAAGTGACATTGAAGGGGTCTGCTAGTTTACTGTAATATAGTATAGATTTTTATTGTTGATAAGTGATATTGAGGGGTTCTATTAATTTACTGTAATATGGTATAGATTTTTTTTTGATAAGTGACATTGAGGGGGTCTGCTAGTTTACTGTAATATAGTATAGATTTTTATTATTGATAAGTGACATTGAGGGGGTCTGCTAGTTTACTGTAATATAGTATAGATTTTTATTGTTGATAAGTGACATTGAAGTGGTCTGCTAGTTTACTGTAATATAGTATCGATTTTTATTGTTGATAAGTGACATTGAGGGGGTCTGCAAGTTTACTGTAATATAGTATAGATTTTTATTCTTGTTAAGTATGATATGTAGGAGCTGAAGGTTACCTTTCCTTTTATAGCTTGATGTGATCTGGCTTCCTAGGAATGCAGACGTGCCACCATTACCTCTAATATAGTTATTTTGACAGAAGATCTTAATAAGTGGTATGCACTGAATCCTGGGACTGAGGGGTTGCAATCCCTGCACTGAAGACATGTTTCATTAACAACATAAAAGTCTTTACTTTCATGGGGCAGAAAGACCTGTAACAGTTAAACTTTTTAATCAGATGTCCAACATTGACAAGTGCAACAATTACATAATTTTAATTTTGTTTGATTATGATGGTAGTTTGAACAGACTGACTTTGCCTAGAGAGGCATTTTTGGGAAATTCGTCTGATATATAAAACAATGAAGAGAGAAGTGCTGGCCAACCCTAACAATGATGAAATCATGGCATGTGTGTAACTTGCACTTTAGGGCTATAATGACATGATGAATCCTGACACCTGAGATACAGCTTCTCCATTTTACCCTCTCTTTGTTCAGCTTGAGGAGTGGTGCAACTGTGCATCTCAGTATGGAGTCACATATGATTAGAGCATTACCGAGTGTGTTGGTTCTGCCTTCCTGCCTCTCCCCATTTCTCTCTTATACTTTTTGCTATTTCTATAGATGTCGTATGCTTCTAAATGTGTTGCTGAGTATCCTGTTTATCCATCCTGCATCCTGGAGGTGTTTGAGGTTTGGTCAGGGATTTCTTTACCGCGATGTATGATGGATTATTTGCGGATTGAGACAAGGTGGGCATGGCTAAGTGAGGTGGATGACAGCACTGATAACATGGTAGGTACTGCCAATAAATTTAGTTTGGAATGTGGGCCCCAAAGTTAATAAAAACTTGCACCACTTACATATATAAACTGAGTTGATTGAAAGACAAGTTTGGGTGCAAAGCTCTTCAGAGCTCTACTGTCACTAAAGAGTATGCACCTCTGAGGGTTTTGAGAATTGATGGTCTGCTTGTGCTTTCCGTAGATGGGCAGATAAGTTCCCTTTGGGGAAAAAATTTAAATTTTATTATTTTTTACTGATGTTATATTACTTTTCCTTTCATGAAATTTATTTGAAAGCTATTGTGCTTTTTACAGATTGCCTTGTGATATAACATACTTTTTAAAGGGAGCACTTACTGTTTCTGTTAGTTTAAAAGTAGTGCTATATAAATGATAAAATATTTTCTGTTGAGAAACTCTGTTTATTTCAATGTTGTGGTCTGCCATAGTGTTTCAAAATGCTATTTGCTGTTTTTTTTCTGTCAAAAAAGTAACTTTTGTGGCCTGGTAGTTTAACTGGTATTGTTGCTCATTTACCCTAGGATAGATGCACCACTGTCAGCTTGACAATGGAACAGATTGTCACTCCCATGGCAGATCCTTCTTCCAGCCACAAAAAGAAAAGGTTACCTAACAACCTTTACCACCACAGCAGGCTAGCATTTTGCCTCAGCCACAGGTGGGTGACTCTGCTGTGGCCATTTGTTGTACCTCAGTCCACTCATCTTTTATCCTGGATCCCTCTGGTGTCCCACCTACAGTCACTATGGACCAGGGATTAACCACATCCTCTGAGGCAGTTGGGGTCCCCTCAATGGGCAAGGGAAAACCACTCTTTTCAGTCCTGGGAGAGGGTACAGGGAAGATTTCCCTCTTGTGTCAGAATGGTTTGCCCATCCCTGGGGAAGCAGCGCTACGATTAAAACATGGCTGGCCCCATTTTTCCTGTCAAAAAGAAACAAAAAAAAAACAAACAAACAAAAAAAAATAAGGATGTATTTACTCCTTATCAATTTTTTGTTGTATAGAAGTAGTTTACTGGGACTGGCTCAGGGTTTGATTCAGGCTATTGATCCTTTTTGTAGAGTAGTTTCTGATAAAAGAAGGAGGAATGCTACCTTTCCTAAATAGATTCAAGGTTCTGAATCTGAACAGAAAGATAAAGGGACATATTTGCAGTTTTGTCTTCAGATTTCTGATTCAGACTCAGAGGGGAGCTCTCTTTCTGATTCTTACTGTGGGGCCTTCTCTTTCTCTGAGACTGCTGCTAGAATGGACCCAGTGTTTTCAGTGGGTTTATCAGTCCCCCCCAAAATACTATGAGTTCAGTTCTTACAGAAGGATTTTCCCGAACCTACACCCATTCCTCCTGTCCTGTCTGCTTACAGGATGTATCTTACTGCCTGCAGTGAAAGTCAGCCAGGTGTCCCCTAAAAAGGCAGACAGCATGTATAAAGTTCCTCAGTTTTTTTTTATTTTTATACACTATTCCCAAACCTGACCCAGCAGCTATAGTCTTAGCTGACTCTTCTGCTGCTAAACACTTAGTTAATTCCAATTCTACTCTTTCTAATAAGGATGGAAAAATTATTAATAGGTATGGGAAAAAGTGTATATTTCTGCAACTATGAATTTCAGAATTTTAAATTGTCAGACTCATATGTTAAAGTTTATTCTCATATATTGTGACAGTATGAGGAATGTTTTATCTATGGTTTTCTCTCATGAAGAAAAATCTGCTTTAAATAACTTAGTTTCTTCTTTTTCACGTGTCACTACTCATTGTTTGCAGTGCATGCATGACTCTGTTGATACTTCTTCCAGGGCTATGGCCGCTGGTGAGTTTTAAGGAGGTTTGCTTGATTGCAATTTTAGAACCTACCAGATGATGTTAAAAATATTTTAAATTCTCCATTGGAGAGAAATTTAGTGTTTGGCCCCACTGCCGCAGAGGTGATCAAAAAGTGTGATGAAAGGGGCAAGTTGATCCAGGGAATGTTTAAGATTTTTTGGCCATTTTTTTTTCCAAATTGCCAAAAGGATTCTCTTTCTCCTCATCCAGTTTCAGCAAAAAAACCGAATAAACAGTCTCAACAGAATTTAAGTAAACCGACATTTAAGAAGAGTGTGAAATAGGTTCCAAAATGAAGTCTCAAACCACACAAAATGAAGGACACTGCAAAAAGTCTGAATGACTGTTGAAGAGCCCATGTGAACCAGTCCTACCCCATCAGTCCTACCCCACACCGTTTTCTCTTCCAGGAAATCAGTATCTCCATTTTTCTCTTTGGCAACAGATTGTTTCAGGAAAAATGGGTTCTGAAAATCATTCTTCAGAGTTACAGATGGCAGTGGGAGGAAATCCCTCCTTTCCAGGGGTCATACCTTATTATTGCAGATCAGACTGTTTTGATTCCATCTGTTCTCCATCATGTACTGTCCCAAGGAGTGATAGAACCAGTTCCTACTTCCCAAGTGGAGAAGAGCTTTTATTTAAGGATGTTCCTAGTCCCCCCCCCAAAAAAAAAACTTTTGAGACCATTTCTGGCTCTTTCTTTCATAAACTTTGTGAGAGCCAAAATTCTAAATGATGTCACTTTAAACCTGCTGCCTCTTCTTCCTCTTTCAAGTTTCCTGGTAGCAGTAAACTTAAAAAGATGCTTATAATCACATTCCTATGCATTCAGACTTCAAGTGTTTCTTAAGGTTCTGTGAGTCCGGATCATATTATCAGTTCTCTCTCTTACCCTTCGGACTATCCACTGCACCAAGAGACTTCATAAAGTGTGTAGCTCCAATTATAGCTCATTGAAGGCTATGGGGGGTATCCACATTTTTTCCATATTTAAATGATTTGCTTATCTTTGCAGAGTCTTTTTCAAAATGTAAGGAATTTGTATCTTAGGTGAGAGATCTGTTACACAATCTGGGATTCTAAGACAACATTCAAAAGTTTTTCTTGACTCCCTCACATAGGATTGCATTCCTGCGTTGTCACCTAGATACCACAGTTCAAAGAGCTTTTCTTCCACATGAAAAAAATTATAGTCTTTCCACTCAGACTTTAGTCACTGTGAGAGAACACCTCAGGATTTTGGGTCTCATAGTATCTATAATTCTCATGATACCCCTGGCAAGACTCCATATGAGAAAGATACAGAGGTATCTGAAATCTCTTTGTTCCTAGCATCAACACCTTTTATCTTTTCAGATCCCATTACTGGGGTTTGTCAGAAGAGAAATCACTTGGTGAAAACAACTGTTTTCCTTAAATCAAAGTCTCCCCTTCTCCCTCCCTGCTTCAAAACAGTCAGTCACCACAGATGCTTCAGATTTTGTGTGGGGAGCTGTTTCAAGAGAGATAAAAGTGCAAGGGGTGTGGGACACCAAGGACAGATGCACACACATAAATACCAAGGAGATGCTTGCCTTGATCAAAGCACTCAATTCTCTGAATCATCTTTGGTCTTGGAGACCTCTTCAAGTGGTTACAGACAATACCGCAGTGATGTGGTATATCAACAAGCAAGGGGGATGAGGTTATAGCCCATTTATAAACTATCCGTATTAGCATGGGATATAGCTTCATAGCACAATCTCACTCTATAGGCATCCTACATTTTGTCATAGGAAAACTATGTTGCAGACAGACTGAGCAGGGCCAGAGCAGCCCCACATGAATGGAAACTAGATCAGGTGGTCTTCAAAGAGATGATCCATCTGTGGAAAGATTCTCAAGTAGACCTCTTTCCCTCCTTTCCGAACAATCAGTTGGAAAAATTCTGATCCAAGACTCCACACAAGAGGGGCTGGAAAACAGATGCCTTTTATTTTCTTTGGACAGGGATGTTCCTTCATGCCTTTCTACCCTTTCCAATAATATCCAGTGTACTTCTGAATATTGAGAAGACTCCCCCAAGATCATTGTGGTGACTCCCTTGTAACCCAGGCAACCATGGATCTCCCCTTTTTTGGAAATGGCGAGAGGCAGTTACCACAAGTTTTCTTCACAGAATGGATCTACTCAAACAAGAAAAGGTGAATTTGATGCACACTGACATCAATCATTTCCAACTGACTGCCTGGATGATAGTGTCTTAATTCCTTTCAGGCACCTATTTTCTCAGGATGTGCAGCAGGAACTAATGGAGGCAAGAAAGCCTGCTACTAGAAAATCAGATATTAGCCAATAGAAAAAGTTTTGTAGTTGGTATTAACAACATAACCAGCACCCACTCTGCACTAGTTGTTCTCTGGTTTTATGATATTTGTGTGACGTACTATCCTATGGCCTTTGTTATTCCTCTATCAAGACTCATTTATCGGTGATATCAGTATGTTTGCCCATGGATCCTCCTCTTTCAAGGCAGTCACATGTCAAAATGTTCTTCAAAGGGGTTTTGCATAAGGGGCCTCCAAGTAAAACAGTTACTCTTCCTTGGAATCTTAATTTTGGGTTACAGAAACTAACATTTACTCATACCTCTGCAAAAGGGTATCTGAGTTGCAAGCTATTATGGTGACTCAATCCTACATCATTTTCCACAAGGACAAGGTTTCCTTGAGAACTAATCCTTCTTTTATGCCTAAAGTGGTATTTGTGTTTACTTTAAGTCACAGTATTCATCTCCCTGTTTTTTTCCTGAACCTAAAATGACAGACAAAGAATATTCAATACCTTGGATGTCCACAGACAACTCAGGTAAACTCAGGTATTACCTTGACAGAACTAAATATTTTAGATATATCAATTGTCAATTTCTTGTGAAGTTAAGTAGAAGGGAAAACCAGTGTTAGAGTATTACCAAATGCTTTTATTACACAAATCATGACAAATCTATTCCAGGCAGGGTCAAGGCCCACTCTGCATGGACCTTGGCTTTTTTGAGAGGGTTGGATTCTAGAAGTATTCTAGAAGCTGCTTCTTGGCCCTTTGTATACATTTTCACAAAGCACTATAAGCTGGACTCCTTCTCTAGGTCTAGAGCATGCTTTGCTAGAACCATTCACAAGGGGCTCCTAGACCCTTCTCTTTCCACCTGCCAAATCTAGTTAGCTATGGTAATCTACTCATATAGCTAAGACTACTGCAGCAGGGATCAATATGAAGAACACAGTACAGTTGTGTATGCTGAATTTACCATAATAGTAGATGTTCAAATTATTACTGATGCAGTAACTGCTCCCTTGCTGCACCACATCCCTTATTTTTGTTTTATTTATTTATTTTTTTATTTATTTGTTTATTTATTTTTATATACCAGGATGTGGAATTTTATTTTTTGTTAATTCCTAGCCTTGTCCTTTCAGGGTTCAGCCTCCTTCGCTCTGCTGGCAGGAAAGTTCTGAAGGGCTTTGTACCCAAACTTGTCTTTTAGTCAGCTGGTACTCTTAACACAGCACTAAGTTTGCAAATGTTGAAGATTGGTGGCTTTGCAGGAGCAAGTTGACTGATAAAACTTTAGAGTTAGCAGTTTGTAGTTTACCTCACTTATTGCAATTTAACATTTGGCTTGGCAGCATGGAACTTCATTTACAGTTAATCCACCAGCAGTGATTGACTGAATACAGTATGATTGCTAAGCAACCTGGCATGTTTGCCTCAACAGCAGAGTTACATCACAGTGATTTGATAGCAAGATGAATTTTAAAAATAGGAGAGGGCTGCAGTCAGAGATAATCAGTAGGTACAGTTTACGAATACAGTATAATGGTAGCAGTGGTGTGAATACAATATGATGATTAGCAAACAGACTTGGCTGCACAGCAACAGAACAATGCAATTACAATGCAATCATCCTCAGTAAATGGAAACACAATATCAATAAAGGCAGTCACAAAATTTGTGGATACTGTAAGCCAAGGCTAACAATTTGGCTTGGATGCAATTGCAGCAATCAAGACTAAATACAGTCAGTAGCACAGAAAAGCAATTAGAAGTGCAGTGAAACCAGCAGAATGACAAGTTACAATTTCAGTAAGTAAATAATGCAGAAATGCAATGCAAGCCTTTTGAAAACAGCAGCATGCTAAGATATGATTTCAGTGAAGGCAGTAGCAGCAATTAGCAATACATTTAGTAATCTGAAGCAACAGCTAATAAGAACAGTTAACAGTTTGCCTTAAACAAAAGCAGAGCATTAGCGGGAATAGGGCCATTATATGCTGAGCAGTGCAAGCTGTTTGCAATTGTGTGCAGCTTGTCTACAAGAGTATGCAACTGTCTGCAGCTGAACACAGCTGTCCATTTCAACAGACAGGCTTGAGCACATAGTGAATTTATACCAGAAATGAAACCACCTCTTATAGATTGTTTTTACAAAATGAGAATGTGCCAACATTTGGGTCTACTGAAAATATGTCTCAAGAATACATGACCATGCTACAAACAGCACCACATTTTTGGGGGATAATGAAATCTGGGTTTATGTCAAAGCCAAGTAAATTTCAATAGGCACAATCATGTAGCTGCAATCCAGTCAAATAAACTGAGCTTAAATAAACAAACTAGAGCACAGAGTCTAGCTAAAAACACACTGAGCATTTAATGGAAAGCAAACTTAACAAAAAGAAACAGGTTATACATCCTGTGTGTTATCTGACTATCTCAAGGATTACTTGCATAAAATTAGACATTTTGGTACCGACAATATCAACTTTGATATTGTTGGCCTTCAACAGAGTGAAGTAGACCCCTTCAGAGTTGTGTACTGTTAATTGTTGCTTGACTAATTTTATATCACTGCTGGCTGACTTCAGAGTTGTGCACTGTTATTTTTGCTTCACTATATAGTTTTTCAGATCTCTGCTGAAGGTGTTTTTCTCCACCTCTCCCTATTTCTGCTGTGTCTTAAGTTGGTATAACTGGTTTTACATCCTATGTGTTATCTGACTATCTCAAGGATTACTTGCATAAAATTAGACCCTGTTAGTAACAGCCTGCATATCATTGCTGGAGCCTTCCTGTGTCCTGACAGAGTGCTCTTCAAACTATCTGGAGATATACAGAGCTAAGTATATTTTTCTGGCACTTCAGAGGCATTTATATTATGCTGTCAAAAACTCAAACTGTCGACAGCATAATAATAGACACGAAAATGTCGAAACCCCCGAACATCGAACACACACAAAAAAAAAAAAAACACCCAAACACAACACAAATTGCTCTATGCAGGGGTCAAGCCCCCCTGCACCCCCCACCCCTCACTACTTAAATATACCAGCTTCGAGATCACACTACATTGCAGTAAAAGGAAATCTCCCCTTATGGAGATTTCCGTTTTCACATGCGATGACTTTTGCTTTCGACATTTTGGTGCAGACAATATCAGCTTCGATATTGTCGGCCTTCGATAGGGTAAAATGGACCCCTTCAGAGTTGTGTACTGTTAATTGTTGCTTGAATAATTTTATATCATTGCTGGCTGACTTCAGAGTTGTGCACTGTTATTTTTGCTTCACTGTATAGTTTTTCAGATCTCTGCTGAAGGTGTTCCCTACCCACTCTCCCTATTTCTGCCTTCTTTAAATTTGAAAGCTTTTGCAGTTGCCCACCCCCACTGTAGATTTGATCTGGGACACTCCCCCCAGTCCCATATTTTACCTCATTGTATTAAATAGACTCCTTCTGCACTTGTTTTTAGTCATTTTTAATTTAATTGCATTTTTTTAAACTGTTTGGTATAACATTGCTACATACTCAAGTGTGCTAGCTTACACTGCATTTGAATTGTTTTTACTGCTGTTTTAGCTACTTTTCTGTATTAAAAAAAATCTAAGCCTGTTTCCTACCTTTCCTGTAACTAGTGTAGTCCATATTCAGATATGCTGTATCCAGGACTGTATGTAAGCTTCTGAGCCCCCTAAACTTACTGTGCTGGAGGGAAGCCTTCTAGCTTATCAGTGGGAGTGGTAAGCACTAGGTAACCTATCTACCACATAAGGAGTGGTTCTGGCCCAGAAATTGTAGATATTGTCCATTTGGGCTGTTTTTCCATCACTCTCAACTTTCTGATTTAAAAGCCTGCATTTGCACTTGTTTCCCCCCTTTTCTGTAACTAGTTTAATCCAGATACAGATTCTTAGTTTTAGCACTTGAATTTGCTTATTCATGATCAGCACTTATTCAGAACTTGTTATAAGCACTAGATAAGCTACTAATTACTACAGCTCTCAGCCTTCCTCATTACCTAGAGGAAAACAGTTTTGGTACTTATTCCTCACATGATTAGAGAAAAACAGCTCTTGTACTCACATTCCTCACTTATCTAGAGGAAAATAGTTTTTTATTCAGGAATGTCCAAGGGTCAGTTCCCAGTTTTCTCGCCTGTCTATCTGATGAATCTGGGCATCTTGGGGCAATGTAGAAATTGCCTCATGTACACAGACAACCCTCTCCTCCTACCACCCAACACTACAACCTGTGAGAGATGCACTTATCTAGCCAAACTGGAGGTAAAGCTCTCTCCAACCAAGACTGAACTTGACAGTCAAGAGGAGAAGGTAAACACTTGTACCACACCACGCTCATGACATAGTCTCACTAAATCTACACCTCCAAAATCCACACATAGAAACACAAAAACATTCACAGAGGCTCTCAATAATAATCTGCTCAAGCAACAGAGATCTCCAAAGCAGAAATGCAAGCAACCGACACCTCCCAACACAACCAAAATGACACATAGCCCGCAGACTCAGTGTGCCACTCAACCACAGCCAAAAAGGCAAAACAACGTACCCAACACACTAGTCATAGGTGACTCTATAGTCAGGCACACTGATGTCCCACTCACCAGGCTAAACAAGGAGAAGGCTACTGTTAGCTGCCTGTTGGGTGCCAGGATCCGCCACATAACCCACGCACTCAGGTCACTCCACAACAAGTACAAATATGACTCTGTCATTGTCCATGTTGGTGTGAAAGACCTGAGACGTACCACCCTGGACTACATGAAAAGAGACATGGAAGAGCTCTAAGATCTTGTAGCCCAGGCAGGTATGACCCTAGCTCTGACAAGCATTCTGCTATCACCCAGAATGATACCACAGTACAAGGACAAAATGATTGACTTCAACAATTGGCTAAGCTTCTGGTGTCATTCTAAAGGGATCCAGTATCTGTCTGCCTGGGATGACATGGTCGACAGACCATGATGCTTTGCCAGAGATGGCCTGCACCTGTCACCCCTGGGATTCCGGATACTGGCTGAGGTTCTTGCTGCCCCTATAGTGCCTTTTTTAGGCAAGGTTCGAATGACAAATTCACCACTGTAACAGGAACAGGCAAGCAAAAACTGAGGGTGATGCTACTCAATGCTAGAAGTCTAAATCTCAAAATGCACTCACTCGAGGCACTCCTTAAAATGGAGAACATCGATATCTGTGCAGTGACTGAGACCTGGTTCAAGGCTCCAGAGAGCACCCCTGCACTACCAGGCTATAAGTCATACCACACTTTTCGGCCATGTAACCTGGACCAGAACACCAAAGGCGGAGGTGTGTCCATATTCATTAAGGATAATCTTCACCTCCAGGCTAGATGCTCAGCATAATGCATGCGAGGTTATCCAAGTGCAACTAACTCTGGGCAAAACTGCAGTCCAAATTGTAGTTTGCTACAGATACCCCACCATGCCCCAGGATTCCCACTTCTCTTTCTTGATGTACTGGAAAATATTAGGGTTCAACCAAACACCCTAATAATGGGCAATTTCAACTACCCCACCATTAACTGGGAAAACTACTCATGTACCAACTCCTTCGCTCAACGATTTCTGGAATTCATAAACTCCAATGCCCTGGATCAACTTATCCACACCCCCACCAGAGGCAACAATATCCTAGATCTAGTCATTACTAACATGAGTGACCGTTGTTCCACACCTGAAGTCAATGCCTCATTGGTCCGATCTGATCATAAGCTAATCACCCTAGATAACCACATCCTTCCCCCATTAAGGAAACCACGGTAAAAAAATTCTCCAAGCCAACTTCTTGCTTCTTCTTAAGACAGAAGTGGTGAACTTCATGACACCCATGCAGATGGGCAATACAGTTACAACTACTGAATCCTACACAATTGCACTTTATAAGCACTTACACAAGTGCATGGATAGTGCTATTCCAAACAGAACCAAGAGGGTATCCTCCAAAAAAAGGAAGCCAATCTGGTGTTCTCCTGCCACAAACAAACTGTATAACAGAAGGAAGAAACTGTTGCAAAAGAGAGTAAAATCCCATGAGTGGAGGAGCTCCCTGGTCAGCCTCAGTAAGAAGCTTCAATCCCTCATAAAATCCTCCAAAGCTAGTTACATAAAAAAAATCACCACTGATTCTAAAGACAACAACAAAACATTCTATAGCTATGTCAAGAATCTCAATGGCAACACTAAGATCTGCTCTGAGTTACAGCACAATGGCATTAAATATACAGACCCAACTGATATTGCCAACATCCAGGCAGATAGGTTCAGTGCTAACTTTACCCCTCTCTCACCCCCTAAAGGGCCCATCTCTATACTGGAAGAATGCAAAGTTCTTGTAATCACGGCAGCACAGGTAAAAACCACACTGTCCAAAGCCAAGAACACAGCATCCATGGGACCTGACAACATCCCAGGCTGCGTTCTACATGAACTACAGAACAAACTGGCACCCCACCTAAGTGCCATGTTCAATCATAGCCTTACCTCAGGCTTTGTGCCCACTGAATGGCACACAGCGACAGTTATCCCACTCCACAAAGGGGGAGCCACCACCGACCCCGGGAACTACCGCCCCATTAGCCTGACGAGCCTGGTCTGCAAGGCCATGGAACATATCATCATGGAACATATAAACAAAGACATTGGTAATCTCCAAACTCTGGACCTCACCCAGTTCAGGTTTGTAAAAGGCAGATCATGTCTCCTAAACTTGATAGACTTCTTTGAAGCAGTCACCAAAGCTGTAGACGAGGGTAAGGTGGTTCATAAAGCCTATCTAGATCTTGCCAAGGTTTTTGATACCATCCCTCCTTCTGGAATTATAGATAAACTCACTAAACTAGGTATAAATCCCTATGTCACAAGATGGGTTGCCAACTGTCTCACTAACAGAACCCACACTGTGAAAGTAGCGGACTCCAAATCCGACTTCAGACCAGTGACAAGTGGAGTACCACAGGGTTCAGTCCTGGGTCCTCTCCTGTTTGGTATCTATTTCTCTGAAGTACAGGCTAACACAGAAGGTCTTTGGCTAATGAAGTTCACAGATGACTGCAAACTAGGAGCCATAATCGAAACTCCTAACGATGTGGACATCCTACAAAATGGCCTCACTGAGACAGATGCCTGGTGTCAAAGCCATGGCCTCAAGCTCAATGCCAAAAAGTGCATTGTCATCCCCTTTGCTAAAAACTCTGTACACATGAACTACAGCATAGGCGGTAGTATAATTAACACCAAAAGTGTGATAAGAGCCCTTGGGACACAGGTGGACAGTAGTCTCTCCTTTAATAATCACATTGCCACAGTAGTCAGGAAATCCTTCTACGTGGCACACCTCATCACAAAAGGTTTCTCATCCAGAAAAAAAAAGAGGTCATTGTTACCCTCTTCTCATCACTCATTAGACCCATTATAGAGTACAATGCCCCTTTTGGTATGTACCTCACAAGACATCTACAACAACTGGAAAGGCCACAGAAATACCTCACTAAGAGGATTACCGGCCTCAAACAGATGCCCTATGCAGACCATCTAAAAAAACTCCAGCTTTACTCCGTCGCATATTGCCTACTCAGAGGTGATCTCTGCCTAACATGCAAAGCTATGTCAAACCTAGAGCTGTTGGACATGCTCCACTTAATCTCTCCGAGCTACACACTCTAGGGACGAAACCTTGTCACCACAATAAACAGAGCATGTTGGAGGGATAGATTCCTGTCCCAGAGACTTTCCATACTCTAGAATAAACTACCTATCTATATCAAACAAAGCTCCTCATTAGCACTCTTCAAGAAAAATCTTGATGATTGGATGGGAAATAGGAAATTCACCCCTGGGATCATTGCTGTGGCTCTGCTCGACAGTAGCACAGGTAAATAATTTTCTTGGGTGGCAAAAGCCAGGGTACCTTTTTGGCTGGGCTTGTATAGGCCCCAGGGCTGATAGCCTAGTACCTACCTATGAACCTATGAGCACTGCTCCTGCAGCCAAAAGCAAATTTTGCACACAAAAATAACACTACCCCATCTCTCTCCAGATTACTTGGTAAAGCATTTACAAATGCAAAATCACAAGAGATTTACAGTTGTTTGACTTATGTTTTTGTTTATTTTTGTTAAGTTTGCTTTTCATTAAATGCTCAGATATATAAGGATGACCAGAGGCTGCTCATTGTGTGGCATTCTATAGCTGCTAGATGTGAATGAGTTAAATACTTCAGATTTGGAAGACCATACTGCCATACAGAAATAACTATCAGCTGTAGTTTTGAAGATTAATAAATATTTGACATTTTAAATAGCCAGTGACATGTTCAATGTAAAGTTAAGGCTCATTTAATTGGTCAGTGTAACAAAATGCATGTTACCACATAGAGTACAATTAAAAAAGGAAATAGTGCATACCAGGGGGTATATAATTAAAGTATGTTACTGCCCAGCTACAGGAAGTTACATGCCATGTGGTATACTTCATTTTAGAACAAATCAGGGTAAGATGTCATGGAAATTAGTGCCACATTTAGAATGTTTGCACTGTTAACTCAAAATCCTGAATAATATTTAAATATTATCATTCATACCTTCATTAAGCTATATTGCCTTTAACATGACTCTAGAGATGAAACTCTTTCAGAACTCAGCTTTTTGATCTTTGTGCTTCTATAGTCCTCCACCTCTCTCCTCCCTTGAAGTTAGTACTTGAGATTCAACCAGCTCAAGAATATATCAAGGGGGACCTTGATGGTAGATACCAGAGACGCATTGAAGGGTTAACCTTGAGGGTAGATACCAGAGACGCATTGAAGGGTTAAAGATATGGTTCACCCTTCTGTAAATGAACCTTTCTTTTCCACTAGCCTACGCTTTTGGAGTAACTCTTGCAAGATGATCAAATCCATTTTTTCATATTATTTGATATAATTTGGCTAATAATGTAGGTGTCATTTCTTCATTATTATTTTTTTTGTTTGTAGGAAGGAAATTGCTCCTGGAATGAGCATGAGGTGGGGTCTGTCTGTATTGATGAGCAGACTCAAGTAGCAAGGGCATTTCATCTTGGAACTGTGTTGGTGGTGCTGCGGTAGCGTTGTCGCCTCACAGTAAGACGTTGTCCTGTTCGATTCTCAGCTAAAGCGTCTTCTGCGTGGAGACATGCATGAATGGGCGTACCTTCATTGAAGGTTGTGCGTCAGGGCTGGCAACTCGGCACATAAAAATCTACTGCCAATCATTAGCAGACCGGAGTTCCGCTGTGGCGACCCCTAACCGGGAAAAGCCGAAAGACACAACATAATAGTATAAATGGCTTCCCAAAACAATGTTGACTAGCAGATTGGATGAATTCAGACAAAATGCCATCAAGGAGGGTTCTTTCATAGACTAGCTGGAATTGTAATAATGCATCTGTTTTTTAAACACTGGTTAATTTAATAAATGATTCTATTTACTTATTCATTGCCTCTGGGTATACTGCAGGTTATAGACATTTTTTATGATTTTAAAATTTCTGCTGTGATATTAGCAGAAAATAAAATGGTTGAGAGATGACAGATGCCCAGTTCTCTACACAAATGTAAGATTAAGTATTTTGGTCTAAATGATCGCATATCTGAATGTGTTAGAAATGAGATGGCCTAAAACAGAGAGTAAAAGCAAAGGGGGGGGGGGTTTGGATTTGGATAACACTGACCTTCAGTCATAGTACTCAGTATTATAAAGGCATGGTTTAAATGAATATAATGAGGGCTATATTATTAGAAATGTTGACTTTAAAGGCGATGTGACATTGGTAATATTGCTCAGAGCCATAGTTAGATTCCATTTTGAATATCATATGCAGTTTTAGAAGACATAAATAGAGTTTTGGTAGAGGGGTGTTCCTACATAGATAACTACCTCTCTAATTCATGAACCTGTTGTCCACAATGTAAATAAAAGGTAGAGGTAGTGTAATGCAATATAAAGCTTCAAGGAGTAAGGCTAATGATTTTCCCTGCAGTATAATGGATAAAACAGGAAGAAGAGGACACAGCTGACACATCTCTAAAGACTGGTTTAATGGATGTATGATATAATTTTTCATAGAAAGTGTAGTGGACTCATGGACTACATTAATCTCTGAAGTGGTAGTGAATGAAATGATAACATGGTTTAATAATGAGATGGGATAAATGGTGTGGGAAGGTTATAAGGAAAGGCAATTGCAGATCAGAAATGGAGTAACAAAGCACAATAATGGACATCTGCCATCTTCACTGGCTGAGGAGCAGAATATGATGCAATATTCTCAGGTTTTTATTATTATACCAGTCTACAAAATAAGACTTTTAGACTTCCAAATGAATTTAGACATACACATTATTACCAATGTGAATTGGTGGAGCAAACGTACCAAACCAATAATTAATTGTACTCAGTACTATCTGACAGCGCACTCTACTGAACTTAACATATTTAACAAGCACTGCTCAAGACTCCACTGCAAGCAACATTTAACTTTCACTGTCACCTGGCAAAGCATCAAAAGAAAATGGATCCTGGGCTACTCCATTCCAGTTATATAGTATGTGTATGTCCAAAACACTAAACAAGTCTTTGAAACACATAAGCCATGACCCTGAGAAAGCTTTCTAAATCTGTTTTCAAATTTGCATATATCAGCACATTTTTTAACACTTTAATTTATAAACCAATCAATATACTAAGCAGGAATTCATTCTCATTGAGTCAGTACAATGATGATGTTCATGCAGACAAATCATTATCTTTATTCAATATCTGATTAGCAATGATTGCAATATAAATCTAACATCTCAAACCATCAATTATAAGACATATACACAGACATTTAAGAAAGAGAAATGTAGCATGAGTCGAAATTGTAAAACCCTGCAGTGAAGTCCCAAATAATTATAAGCATTTCTTGTGATATCCATGTTGAGGTTTCTCTTTCGTATTAAAATATTGATCCATGTATACAGCTGAAATTCAGAAAAATGTTTCAGGTTAGTAAGAATCATTGTGAAATATTTGGTGAAATAAACATTCAATACAATTACAGTAATTTAAATCTCCAGATTATGTCATTTTATTACTAAATTTTATTGATTTTCAACAAAAGGAAAAGAAAAAAAAAAGATATTGAACCAAAGTAAACAGAAACATATCGAACAATGGCAGAACTATAGTGGCAAAACATATTACAACAAAGAAAACAATTCTTAGTGGGAGAGAAAAAACAGACTGCAAAATTATGACCACATTTAAGCAGGTATATGCATAAAGAAAACCTCCAAAGAGAATAGATAACATTTATGTTAGACAGCCATATATTTTTCCAAAGTGCTGCCATTGAGAGGGGAGGCAACTTGAGGCTACCTTGTTTTTAAAGGAATATACAATGCATCCCAGGGGTGTATGGAGAAAGCTATCTAAGTGTTCTGGTTGAGGTGCTGCTCAGTTCTTTCATGTTTTGGTACAGAGGACCTTATCTTCACTCATCAATACCCAAATATCCAAGATTCCTAGTCTGATAATGTTGACAGATTGTAGCAGCTCCAATACATGTGTATATTGTCTGCTCCTTGGTCACACTTCGAGCATTTACTACTGGACTTTATTCCCAACTTCAGCTGTCTTCCAGGGGTAAGATACCACCTAAAAGAATTCTCAGTTGCTGATTCCTATACTTGGGACATTTATTGAGTTTCCTTAAAGCCACCCATGCTTGATCCCATTGCTGGTTGGTCAGCTTAACATTATTTTGGACTGTGTACTACAAGGTGCTACTTCACTACTGTACTGTTCTCCCATAACTCCCTGTAGATTAGTTCAATTTTACCAGACCTGGATCAACTCCACTTGCTCCAAGGGAAAACTCTATTCACCCTTTCTAATGGAAGTATCATTTTAGCCCAAATCTGTCCTTTCTACTAGCAGGTAAATAATTCCTGGATTCCTACATGGAATTACATAGGAAGTGCCTGCAAACTCTTGAGAGAGAGATTAGTTGGAGCAATTAGGATCTGAGTCTGATCCCATACTTCTTTTCCCAACCAGATGGTTGCTTACCTACAGATGTTCTGACTTCTCTGTGGTCCAAATACTTTTTTGGGGCCTCTTTCTCAAGCTAGAATGCTTATCCATAGACTTCTATGTATAACTGCATGATCCACTCCTGTGATAAATGAGAAAGTGAGGCATTTGTAGGATCATTCAAGATCATAGTTCTATCCCTGAATCATCTGCTCCATGGATAAGTAGATTTAACTGAGTGGTGAGAACATAGCTTGCTAACTGAGGCATCCCCGTGATTATATCCATTTTTTATTTTTGCTGTAGTCTTCCAGTGACCATCAAGGCTCCTACCTGGCTGTTCAGTTATCCCATTCATTCTCCATTGATGAGAGCACTTGATGGAGCATTCATTTTGCCAGGGATGAGAAATGGTGCTACCATATGCTTGGGGATAATTTTTTTTCTCTTTTTTAGCCCTAACTCTCTGCCCATACCTAATGTGTGTTCTTCCTGAAGGACATGCAATGAGTGTAACATGGAACTGTCCCTCATTTCCATGGTGATGTAAGCCTGCAAACATCTCAAATTCCTAGATTAAGCACATCACGCACTTTTCATTAATCTCCACTTGGCATACTGATGTGTTTTGTGTATTCTGGGCATACACCCCACAACTCCCTTCTAACAGAGGTCAGCAGACTAACCCCTTCAGTCGTCTCTCTTCCCCAACCAGCTCCAGCAGGAACCTGTGAAGGTACCCATTCTAGAGTTCTAACTTGGATACTATATCTCTTTGCTTTTTTATTTGTTTATTTTTTTGCTGAACAAATTGTTATTAGTGTTAAGCCATGAATGTCAAGTAAGATTTTTTGGGAAGTTTAATAAATAAAAAATGTGGAAAAGATGACACAGTCAGGCAATTCAAAACAGTGCAACAAAACATAATCCCATTCAAACTATTTAGGCAATTCATACTCAGCAACAACTATTGGGAAAAGTAAGTTTATAATTAAAGCAGTGTACAAAATACTTTGAATTCTGACATTTTTATTTTTTGCATACATATATTGAAGATTAGGTTATCCTGTTTTAATTAATCTATTTGTTCTACTAACATCTTATTATATTTGTATTGACACTTTATTAAGCAATGCAGACAACTTAAAACAGTAAATATGATTCAGATTATACATAATTCAGATTTTCAAAGGTGTGTCATATTAGCAAAATATGAACTTCAGTAGTATATATTTACCTAGTGAATGCTAGACATTTATCATTAGTTTCAACATGTGCAGTTTTCCATGGGCTGGTAACAATTTTCAACTTACTTGCAGATGATAATCAAAAGGAAAGCAAGGGTGCTTTTCTAATATGTTTACAGAAGGGGAAATCAATAAATATCAGCTAGTTAGGCATACTTATAATATAGGCCTACGAGATCTTTAAAAATGCTGCATCTGTAACCAGAAATTGTTTTGTGAGATACACACAAGAAGAAGTTATTCCAGCTACATTTTAATGCATAATTTGAGCTGCAAGGAATGTTTCTGAGAGACATCTATATGTATAAACTGGTCTACATAAAAAACTTCAATAAAAAAGGTCTCCAAAAAGGGTGGTAGAGATGGGTCTATATTAGCTCACTGAAGTTTAATTTCCTCGAATGGGTGTTCATTGAACTGACATCATTGAACAGTCATTCAGTGAATGTTCAAATCAGCGGATGTTTATCCCAAGTAAGTAAACTAGTTGGCCAACATACAAAAATGTGCCCTTTTCCCCACTGCAGTGTGATCTTGCAGTTGTTATATATGTAAGGGGGTGTGGGGTAGCAGCTCTGTGACATTAGGGGTAGGGGGGCATAGCTCCCCACTTTGTTGGGTTTAATTTAATGTGCTTGTGTTTTGGATGGTGTGTTGGCCAACTAGTTTACTTACCTGGGAAAAATAATCACTGATATGAATGTTCGATGAACTGCTGTTCAGTGATGCAGTTCTATGAACAGCCATTTGAGGTAAGTAAACTTTGATGAACTAATATGGACCCAGTAGAGACATTATGAGCAGATGATTAAGAGACCAGTTGGTTAAGGTGTTCGCCTCCCATGCACAAGGTACAAGGTTCGAGCCTGACCTCCGACTGATCCCTGTTTGGAGTTTGTATGCTCTCCCTGTGTCTCTGTTGGGCTTCGAAAAATATGCTGAGTGTTTCCATCTCAAACTCATCAATGAATGGAGCAGTGGGCAGCAGCACAGACCCTATATGTTGCCCTATAAGGGGAAGAGTTGTACAGACCAACAGTTTTGGAGCATCTACTGTGGAGCACAGTATCCTCAAGATAGGAGAACTCAGATCACAGACTGAATGCTATGGGGGCTAGCCACTTGACGGTGTAAAATATGGCTCTAGGTGATTTGGTCATGTTGACTACTGTTGTCAAATGGGCATTGGTAGTTACTGGTGATAAGTTGGTTAAGGACCCAATCTACTCTGAACTATGCCAGGGACCCATGCTAATTGTGGGAGGGGTTTATGGGCCTCTATTTGCCAGTATCTGCCCACCATAAAGCCCATAATAAGCACTGGCCAGCCGATGTTTAGTTGCCCAGCCTAGGTTACCTGGGATAGCTCTGTTGATCGAAAGCTGGATGTAACACCAATAACTACACTTAATGTGGGTTCACTGATAGGATCCAACTTGGAAGTGGATGACATGATGATATGGAGAAGGCTGGACATCCTATGTATCCAAGAGACAAGATGGAAGGGCAGTGCAGCAAAGCCACTTGGCTTGGGATCCAGAGTCTATTACACAGGAGGGGGGCAGGCTAGAAATGGTGTAGGAAATGTAGTGAGAGAGGCTTCAGAAAGCAGTGAGGGATATCATCAGAATTAGTTACAGACTGATGGCAAACATTCTTCACTGTAATGATACAACAGTATTCATTATCTCAACATTCAACATTATACATCAAGAATGAGAGAGGGGGTGATATTGTGAATTCCACCAAAACCACTGAAATTAGGTGGATTATTAGGTTGAGAGCAGACAGAGGAAGGGGGTTAAATGATAGGGTACCTCTAAAACCCTTTTTAAAGTGCAAACCACAGTTTAAATGAGGTATTGCATTTTTATGTTTTTATATGTTTTTTTCACATTGTGCAATGTGCCTTTTCAGATTTTTTATATTTTATTATGAGCAACGACTTTTTTATATGTACATATTATAGATTTGAGCTTTAGTTATAAAGCAGTGATATATATGTATATATTTTCTGTTTTTCATTCACACTGTTTCTTTTAGGCTTGTTGCTTAATGAATAGGGCAATATGATTGGTGCTGCTGTCTTTTGAATGCTGCTATTTATTGATAGATTGCAAGTTGTATTTTAGGTCTAATGAAGTAGTGCGTCTACACTACAAAATCGCTCACTCAATAAACTACTGCTTTTTTATATAGCTGTTCTGCTGTTGGTTGGTCTGTTGGATGCTTTTGAAGAGTAATTATAATCTCAGCCTATGCTCCACAGTAGAGTGCATTCAGACAGCAGTTGCAGGACCTACTAGACTGAGCAGGACAACATGAGTTGGTTGATAATGCGTGACTTGACTGCACATATCGGGACAGATAGAACAGGATATGTGGACTGCCTGGGTCCACATGGGTGGGGCAACAGGAATAAAGAAGGAGAGGCCTATCTAGACTTCTGTCTAGCAAATGGCTTGATAGTAGCCCACACATGGTTCAGAAAGAGAGACAGTCACAAGATCACATACAAAAGTGGCCAACATTACTCAGGTAGAGCTCCTCCTAGTAAGGAAAAGGCACTGGGGAAGAACCAATGATAGCAAAATCACCCCCAGTGAAGCAGTCAGCCCACAGCATAAACAACTGATTGCCACAATCAGCTGTAAGCAGTGGTCAGAGAAGGCTCTAATGTCAACAGAGACCAGGCTGAAGATCTGGAAGTTGACTGGAGAGAAAATACAACAGTTCAATGAATCACTCAGGACTCTAGCACCCCAAGAAGAGTAGTAAATAGGTGGAGTTGAAGAAGAATGGCAGTGCCTCAATACAGCATATGCGAGGACTACAGATCATATATGTGGCCGAGTCAGGTATGGAAATAAGGTACATAAGGAAAGCTGGTGGTGGAATGCAGAAGTATAGGAAGGCATCAAAAGAAAGAAGGAGTGCAGGAAAAAGGGGAGATAGAAAAGCACAATCAGTCTAGAAAGGAATACTGGTTGGCTAACATAGAAGCTAAGAAAGGAGTTGCAATAGCAAAGAATAGGGCATCAGAGGCACTCTACCAACTTCTGGAAAGTGACTCAGTAGGTGGCATAAAGAAACTTTATCAGGTTGCAAGACAAAGACAGAAAGATAAAGAAGATAGTCAGACATCCTTCACAAGGGGTGTCAGCAACAACCTGCTCACCAGTCCACAGGACATCAAAGTCAGATGGAAGGAGTATTTCCAGCAGCTTCTGAATGAAGAAAACCACACATAAGCTGTACTGCTCCAGAAAAAGCCAATGATGAGGGAAGAAGAGGAGCCTACCTTAGAAGAAGTAAGAACAGTGCTAAGGAAAATGAAATCAGGAAAGCAGCAGGCTCAGATCAGGTCACAGCAGATATGATAAAGATGCTGGGTGAGACAGGGAAGAAATGGCTCCTGAGGGTATTCATAGCCTTGTGGAGAGAAAGGCTTATCCCAAATGACTGGAGAATAAGCATACTCATGCCAGTGTACAAGAACAAAGCCATCCACAACTGTGGGCAGTACAGAGGAATCAAACTCCTATCACATTGCATGAAAGTTCTAGAGAGGGTGATTGATAAACGGATACACAGAGTAGTAGAATGTAAGATGGGAGATGAGCAGTTTGGATTCAGATCAGGATGCAGTACAACTGACCCAATGCTTGCAGTGAGACAGATAGTGGAGAGGAAGCTAGAGATAGGAAAGACTCCAACTGGGCATTCCTAGACTTGGAGAAAGCATATGACAAGGTCCCAAGAAAGATGATCTGGGCAGTACTGCTGTGGTTCAAAATCTCAGAAAATTGGTGGAATTAGTGCAGGCTATGTACAAGGATCCAATGACTCAAGTCCGAATAGTGTTTTCTCTCAAAGAGTGTTTCCCAGTGGGAGTGGGTGCACACCAGGGTTCAGCTCTGAGCCCATTGCTGTTCATACTGGTGATGGACTACATTAGCAAACAGGTTGGTGGGGACAGATCAACAAAGTTGCTGTATGCAGATGATGTGGCATTATAGGCAGACTCTGAGCAAGAACTCCAGCAAAGTATAGAGCAATGGAATGTAAAAGTGAAGGCACATGGGATGAAACTAAGCACAGATAAGAGAGTGGTAATGGCAGCAAACCGGGGAAATCAGAAGAAGCTGAGAACTGAGATAGAAGGAAAGATAGTGGAACAGGTAAATAACTTCAAGTATCAGGGAGGGGTGGTTGAGGAGAAGGGAAGTCTGAATGAAAAGGTCAAAGCTAGAATAAGAGGGGCTGCAGCCAACTGGCATAAAGTGTCAGGTATAGTCTATGACAGAAGAATGCCAAAGAAGTTGAAAAGTAAGGCGTACAAGACAGTGGTGTGACCAGTATTAATGTATGGTACAGAAACCTGGGCAGTAAAGGCAGAGCAGATGAAGAATCTAGAGGTGATGGAAATGAAGTGCCTGAGAAAGGTGGCAGGATGCACACTGTGGGACAGACAAAGAAATGAGGACATAAGAGCAGAAGCCAAAGTAGCTCCAATTGCAGAAAAGATCAAAGAGAACAGATTATGGTGGTTTGGACACATGCAGAAAAGCAGAAGACAATCTGTTGAAGCAGATTTGGGACAGACAGGAAGAAGGTAAGAGGAAACTAGGATATCCAGCAAAGAGGTGTATGGATTGTGTGAAAGAGGATCTGTGACAGTCAGGCATGAGTGTTGAAGAAGGAAGGAGTGTGGCATTGAATTGAGAAAGATTGCGACAGTTGACATGATACCCTGACCCCATGTAGAAAATGGGAAAAAGGGAGCTGATGATGATGATGAGACATTATGAGTAGAACTGTGGACATATTTTTTAGTTTTATCCATGCAACTGTGATTTTCTTACTGCAAGCATCAGTTATTAATTTTCATTATCGAGATCTCCAGTGTTTATAAATAATAGATTGATATTATGTTGAGGTATAATTATCTTACTGAATTTTTCCCCTCATTTTGTTTTATATTTTTCGCCATCCCAGTGTTCCAGTACATTCTTGGGTCTTCAGTTCCTCCATCTACCTCAGGATTATGTCTGACTCAGGCTGGCACTGGCATGGATGTTAAGGGCACCCTAGTGGTCATGTTGGCAACTGCTTCTGTTAGGGAAATGTTTAATTTAATGACCTACAAATGCCCCCTCTCCTTTGCTTTAATCTAGTCCATCTGAGGGTGGGGCAGATACAACTCATTAATGTGCCAGATTGTGGCCCTCAAGCTACCTGTTGGAGACCCCCAAAGATGCTGAGATATTTAAAGTGTGATGTGGTTTTGAGGGGTTCTTTACAGCTGCATATGTTCCAGTTGTAGGTGTAGGTTTTTCTCTATGCCACAATCGTGTTTTTTTTTTTCACATTTAATATGAGGCTGTTGTGAGAAGCCACTGTAGTAATCTGTTCAGAACATTTCAGTTATTTTTTGATGTTAGGAGATGGAAGGGCTGGACCAGCAAATTACCATGGTGTTAGGCTACAGAAAGAATGGAGTTTGAGGGAGATGGTCTGAAAGAGGTTTAATGAACTCTGAATATAGAAGTGGTGACAGTGCAAATTTTTTGTGGTACACCTTCTGGGAGGAACAGGACAAAGTCCCGTAGGTCAGGATCTGTTCAACCCAGATGACTTGAGGACCATCTTCATGGACACGGAAGGAACTGAGTATCACCAGAAGGAGCTGGTTTTTTTTCTTCTTCAAAACTGCAAGCTTAAAAGTTCATAGCCAAAACATCTCACAAGAAATGGCAATAGCACAACAATGTGAATTAGAAACATAATTTATGCTTAGAATCTTAGTCTCAACGTATGAAAAATACAGGGGTATCAAATTTAAGAAAATGAGTCTTCAAACTGACCCTAATGTCTCAGAAAGTTGTGTTATACTAAAAGAAAGATTATTATGCCATGTTACTATGTACAAAATTGTGTTTATACCTGTAGTAAAACCTGTATCAAGTATCAGTAGCAAGGGGATAGTATCACCTATAGACATACTCTTTTAAAATGGAAAAAAAGTGTCACCTTACCGGATTTTATACAAGTCATAGTAACACTCTTACATCTGTGAAAAACTATGATCTCTGAAAAGTGTGCTACAGGTGATGTTGTGCCTATGGAATATAATAAATTATCTGCTACAATGGATGAGATCACATTCGGCCAATGTGCTATTTATTTATTTATTTAAGTTTATTCACTGGAGAGAGAACTAATCTTAGTGGAGCTACTTCAGGCCTAGCTCAGTGGTATGCTTTCTGGAAAGATGAATGATATAATGCAAGTAGAAAATGTAAAGTGAAGATATAACAAGAAAACAGTGTATAGTAATATCATATACAAACATAAAGAAGATGCAATGAAGACATGTTAGCAAATGCCTGATTAGAACTAAAAAATGAATTAAATGCAATGCCTTACTTGTTATCACAGAATTGCATAGACTGCTGATTCAAGTAGTATGGTTATATTGATACAGGGGCAATATATTTGCAGGAAGAAAAAACTTATAACAAATTGGTTGAAATATTATATATTCATGGAAACAAAAACAAAAACAAATTACTTAGCCAGAAATGCAGGCTGGGTTTGGGAAGGTGATTCATCCTGCTGTTGTATTATTCAGATTAAAGCATGATTTGATACCTGAGAGATATTTGCTCACTTAAAGATTTGTAAAAGCCATAGAGAGAATCAAGTCCATGTGACAGAACCCCCTCACTGGTACGGGGTACGGTACCAGCAAGTGACTTAGCCTAAAGATACACCTCTGCCTACCTCAGAAATGGAGATGGACCAACCACCTGATATACTCTTTACAGCGTATGCATCCAACAAAGAACAGTGCATACTTTTTGAAAGCCCTAAATGTGCAACCATTTAATTAAGAATACATACGGAAACAGAACTACACTATTTTTATGTCAGCATACACTGATGGCAAAGCCTATAAGAACAGAATCAGTAGAAAGAAGATCACTCCATGGCATGGAGGAATAAAGCCATAACTGTTCCAGGTGAGCTGGGTTCAATTAGCAGCCTGGGTGACTTATGGAATATCAGGGAAGGATGGGCATGCTCGTCCTGGGGTGTGTGGTTACATGGGGGGGGGGGTCCTTGTGACAATGTCAGGTGTAGGCTGGGTGTGTCCTGATGAGGTTCATGGTCCATGAAGGAGAAAGGGTGATGGGCATGGCTGAGCTGCTGTGGATGTGGGGTGATATGTCACACATCTCCATTGTACACTCATCTCTTGGTTGCAACCACAATGCTGCACTAGAAGTGGGGAGTAATGGGTTAGGCCGTTAATAAGTAAATAACACCCAGCTGAAATGTGATGGCTGGGCCTCCATGATGCCTTTATGGTCCATGTCAGTCTCATCTTACCAGAGTAAGTCTGGGGGTACAGGAGAAGTGGACAGACAACAATAAAGGATTGGGTAGAACGCCCATAGGATGAACCAAGAAAGAAGGGAGCTACATAGTAAAATATCACACTCTGAACGTGTTGCCAAACAGAGAGTAAAGTGAGATTGTAGCTGAAAATGCTACAAAGCATGGAGTAGAAATAACAAATGATGAAAATAATTTTTTTTGTCAAGTTAAAACAAGAAGATCCAGAAAAGGAACAGTTTAAACAGTGGGAGATTTTTGTCTTAAAAAGTAGGTTTATTTCAAGGAGTATAAACTTACCAGTAAGAATGATTTCTCTAGTATAGAGAAAGTGGAATAGCTAATACTTTGGCAGAGTTCTAAACTCACTTCTATCTATATAAGACAAAAAAGTCAAATGATGGAAGATTGCAAGGAAAATTTATTTATAAGTAAAGAAAAATAGCTTGAAATAAAATTTGCTCAGTGGAACCATTTTCAGTGGAAAAGTAACCCAAAGAAGGAAAACAATATGAGAGAGTAATGTTCTTTCACCCTGATTGAGAAAGAAGGTTATACAATGGAGAGGTAAAGGAGTGGGTAATATACACTGAGAAACAAGATAACCCCAAATAAGACCTTAATAATACTGCTCTAGAGACAAAGTACAAGAGTGCTGTGAAAATGAAAATGGCTATATTCATCATGATCATAAAGAATGGCACAAAGAAAATATACATAATGCAGGGATCACAACTGACACCAAAGAAATGTAAGACACTAGAACCCAGTGCCTGTGATGACAAGGGAATCACTGTTGATGGAAGTGGAGGCTGTACCTTCTATCTCACAACAGGCTGACCATAAAAAACTATGGATCGTCAGGCGAGCCACTTAAATTTATAGAAGGACCAGTGTTAAAAGGTATTGAGGAAAATAGGAAAAATTTGACCAGTTAATACCATATTTTCTGTTTCCCATTAAAGAAGTGGCACAAGCCAACAACAGGTTTTATTTTAGATATTATATGGCAGGCATCCTCTTGGACTGCTGTACAGTGTCAAACAAACAAAAAAAAAATCCATTTAAAAGTGTTATAGAATTTTATATCAGTTTACAAACAGTCTGAAAGAGGTAATGCCCATAGTATCAGAGCATGTGGAAGGAGTTCAAGGAACACAGTCTTGGGCATATAAAAGAAATGCAAGGACCAGACAACTTAAAGCTGAAGACCAAGTGTTACTTTTGGTTCCATCAGTAGAAATACAATTATCTAAATGGCAGGGTCCATTTGAAATAAAAAAAAAAATAAAATATAGAAAACTGCAAAGTTTCACAGACCAGAAGATCTATATCATATCAACCTTCTGCACACAGGAAAACAAGTACAAGTATCTGTAGTTTGTATAGTGTTAGGGTCTGTTGAGACTAGTGAAGAAAGAAACTTCAGGTAGATGACACAGTATCCACACCGCAGAAACAAGAAATAAAAATATTTTCTTTAAGAAGCATGGAGGGGTTTTCAGAGCTGCCTGGAAGAACAAATCTGTTTCAGTACCATATGCAAACCATTTCAAATGAAAATTTTAATTTGAAGCCTTACAGAATGCCATAGTCACAAAAAAGGCTATGCAGGAATTAATAAAGAAATTATCTTAAATTGGGATAATGGTGGAGTCAGAGTGAATGCAAAAGCCCTGCAACAATAGATTCAAATCCATATTTTTCAGTTTTGCAGTGATTTTAATACAGTGAACAGAACTGAATACAGGCAGTTGTCCAGTGACCTACACCGAGGAAATACTGGGCAGATTGGAGAAGGCAAGACCTGCCTTAAATGAGCTAAAGTCTTTCAAAACATGACACTGGCTTGGCTTCATGCACAGCATTTTAAATAGCCTATCAAAAGCCTATAGACTATGCAATTGGAATTAAACCAATGGATTCAAGCTGATGTGGGAATACTGTAGCAGAAGGTGGGGGGGGGGTCTTACCAAATGATGAAGTACAAATAAGCTGGAAGTTTGTAAATGTGGCTGTAAATAGTGCATATAAAACAGTTATCAGGAATGTTTTAAAAGCAAAACACTGTTTCTTTATGTTGGATGTTTTTTAAGAGCAGAGGAAAACTTTTATGTACTAGACTGGGCAAATTTTCTTAATTAATGCTGTACAAAAGAAAAGCCCCTACAGAATGTAGCTTGGATTATTTTAGAGGGATTACTGTCTGGAACATCTGTTGTGGAAGACAGATAGCAGAAGTGAAAAAAGACCTGGAAGAAGACACCGGCAGTAACCTTCAGATTGTTCCTGTTATAGGAGTCTAGAAGAGAACGCTACAGATAGGTTCAAAGGGCAAGAGACACACTGAGTAAGACTGTATCCCAGTTACATGGGAATATGTTGAAGGCACTTTCATTGTTTGCTAAACTGGAATTTTTAATTTTTGAAGAACCTATTTCTCTTTTATTTATAAAGAACATTTGAAAACTTAAATCTAATTTTTCTACTGAATTACTCCATAATTTGATGTTGCCTGTCTTCAGTTATTTTTTACAAGATTTTAGGTCAAACACTGTGGCTTGTACATAACAGTTTTGCAATTAGCCTGGCTTCTTCTGTCTTTGTTGTTTGATCCATTTTTCCTACAACATACACAGTGCTGCTGGAGGTACTTTTTGCCACTTTGAGTCAGCATCCACTCCTATGACAGTGGTCTTGACTAGTGCAGAAGCCCAGCGTGAAACCTCTACATATAACAGTCATCATGTTGATGTCTACAGCTTCACATAAAGAAGACATTTACACTAATGGTATACCATGTGTTTCATACGTCTTGGGAAAAAGTGACATGAGGTTTGACTGGATGTATACTTTTGTGGAATATCCCTGGTCATATCATAAGTTCATAGGTTAGTATTAACAGATCAATCTACTGAACTGTGTAATTATAGCAACAAGATTATATTCAAACATTTCCCACAACCCCAAGGAGGACTTTAAACAGAAAGTCCTACAAAGAATCAAAATTGTTGCTGCTGATACAAAAATTATAAAAAGCACAAAAGCTGTTTGCTGGCCAATAAAACTAGTTGTGCGTTTACCACAGATCTTTATTGTTTACCATAATGCTTTATGAATAAACATTCAGTGTTGCCTATACACCGTAAATAATGTGAATGAATGAATGAATGAATGAGTACATGAACAAATGAATGAATTATTGAATGAATACATGAAGGAATGAACACATGAAGGAATGAATGCTGAGTGAATACATGAATGAATGAATAAATATATATATGAATTCATGAAAGAATGAATGAATGCATACACGAATGAATGAGTAAAGAATGATTGTAGCAAAACTAACTGCAATAGTTGTAACAAGTGAACATTGGAAGTCACCAGGGATCATATTCTGATGACAATGGCTACTGCTGCATGTAAGGGTTGAGTATAATAAGTTTGAGAAGACAGTCCCCTAGTTGCATGGAAGTGACTAGCACTGCAACAATGAACGCCAGGCTTCCAGACGTTTGGAGTAAAGTGGATACAGACTCAGTAGCTATCCTCCTTGGGGAAAGTTTAAAGAATTTTGTCAGGGTGGAGATCATCATCTACTAAAGAACCTTTTACAATTAATTATGGTCTTTAGGTCATTTGGAGCGTCACATAGTTTCAAATGTCACAGAGTTATTCTGTCTTTGACAAGGGAAGAAAAACCTAAAATCGACTTGTGTGTAGCAGATGTGTCTGTGGAAAGCATTTCTAGATATGAGGGCAGTTGTTATCGCATACATTATGGGGATGAAAAAGGAGAGGCTAGAGAATGGATTAAGCAACCATTTTTGAGAGAAGTCTGGGTGAGCTGTACATGGATAGTATCAGTACAGCACTTGCAACTTTTCACCAATTTTGAGCATGCAGTATCAGATCTAATACTGGCTCTTAGTTCAAGGAGACAATCTGTATCAAAGCACTTCCAAAAAAGTATCTCCAACAGCAGATGGTAAATTTAAATGCTTGCATAAACAATAATTCACAAAACCAATGGTTTATCTGTATCCACAGATGTGTTTCAATTCTAACTTAAAAAAAACACATTGAGGTGTGTTAAAGCTTGCTGAATAAAATTGTTGGCTATAGTTTCAGAGAAACCAATTGTTTTTATATGAATGTAATACTTGGAAGAATAACATGTTCTTGACATGCACAGGAATGCATTTTGTGTGACCTTATCTTCAGTTCAAAAATATAAGGGCTTTTCTTGTGGCAAAGATAATTTAGTTCAGATGAAAATCATTATTTCATCCATATATTAAACAAAATGAATACAATTAACAGAAGACGAAACAAAAGATAAATCAAAAGTATGGGCACAGTCCACCTGGAGCCACAACTCACTATAAAAAGGTTGCTTTAATATTGAAATGCTGATAAAAACAAGTAAAAGATCAGCACTTCTGTCTTCATAATAAAAACTTCTTCAGATAAAACCATGTTTCAAAAACTGAGTCCTTATAAACACAAATCTAGATCACATGAACACCAAGCCCCCAGTGATATCATGCTTCCTTTGGGAAGATTTAAAGAGGATTTTAAAAGATTTAAATGGCCATGCAGGTGGAAAATTGACATGAATTACAACAAAATTAAAGTTAGTTAATAGATGTGCTTCTGATTTTTTGACATACTAATAATGTGCTGGCAAAATATTACAGCCATCACCTTTCTAAATATTTCAGTTTTTAAATGCAGGTGATAGATATTTGGTCATTCAAACCAAGCCTCTTCATGGCATTAAGTTTTAATTGCCAGTGAAGTTCAAGTTTATCCAGATTGATTATTGACAGGCCCCCTCTATCTGACAGGACAAATTGTTCTAAAATGAAAAATTTAAAGTGTGGTCAGGGAATTTCATGGTATGTTTGGAAACAGCATTGGTATCCTTTTTAATTCTAATATCGTACGTGTGCTCATACATTCTGTCACATAGCCATCTTTCTGTCTTACTAATGTAAAACCCTTCACAATTTTGGTATTGTGCACAATAAATGACTTTAGTAAAATTACAATTAAAATACTTTTTGGGTCTAAACTGGACACAATTAATGACAAACAAATTACCAGTTAAAATATACTTGCAATACAGGCAGCAGCCAAATTTTGCCATCCCAAAATGCTTTGATTGTTGTACTGATTTTTTCTCAAATAAACCATTGAGGTTTTGACCCTTTTTATAAGCAATACTTGGAGCCAAACCTGCATGTTGTCTAATGTGTTTGTCATTTGTCAAAATATTCCAATTTTTAGTAAGTATGCCTCTAATCCAGTAGCTGTCCAGATGAAATACTGTAATAAAGGAATTCTTATAATTATCATTCCTGTTACTGATATATGTGGATGTTTGTGTACCCATAACCGATGAACTAATTTGATCTTGCACTATTTCCCCAAGGATGGGTACAAAGTGCTTCTTTTCATGTTTGTTTATGACTTGATCATTAATTCATTAATAAAAGTAAGTTTATATCCACATTTCAAAAACAATGTCCCTTAACAGGTTGTATTCATCCAAAAGCCTTTCCTCACCTGTGATCATTTGAGCAGCACAGATTAATTGGTCTTTGATGACTGCTCTCTTCTGCACTCTGGGATGCGCACTTGTGTAGTGGAGAAATTTTTTAGGGTAGGTTTTTTTCTGGTAAATTTCAGAAGTAAATCTTTTGTTGATATTGTCCTTTTTGAGCCAAACATCTAGATATGTGATATGGGTATTATGGACTTGGTGGTTGAATTGCAAACATTCTTTGGTGTTGTTGATGAATTCCAGGAACTGGGGAATGATGTCAAAATCTCCATCCCACAAAATAAATATATTGTCCAGGTACCTGGTGTAGAATTTGCATGATATATAGAAAGTGGACTAAAAAGATTTTTTTTCTCCCAGTGTATCATGACTACATTGGCAAGTAGAACTCTGCATGCCAAACCAATGGCTATGCCTTTTGTCTGTAAAAAAAAATCGCTTTTTTGAAAATAATGAAATTATTTTTCAGCACCAGTTCCATAAGATTTTCATACACATTTACGATGTCTTGTTGTAGCATTTGTCAGCTAAAAATTCACAAAACCATTCTAGGCCGATACGATGTGGAATGATAGACTAAAAATCTTCTACATCAATTGTTATAAACACATATGATTCATGGTAGGGAATGTGATTAATTGTATCCAAAAAAGCCCATGAATCATGACAGCTGTATGGTTCATCTATGACAAATTCTTTGATCTTGGCATCTAAAAATTTTGCTAGAGGATGCGCGATAGATCCTCTGGCATCTATAATTGGCTGAAGTGGTAGCTGTTCAACACTCTTATGGAGTTTAGGAACCCCAAAAATGGTTGGTATAATTGATTTGCTTAAATTTAAGAAGTTATAGTCAGTGATTGAAATCTTCTTATCAATAAATAAGTCCATGATGTTGGATTTAATTCTCCTGTAAGCAGAATTATGTTCACTTATCGAGAACTTCATGTAAGTGTCATTGTATAAAACTTCTTTCATTTTATTGCAATAATCAATCATATTCATAACAGTAAGGCCAACCCTCTTACCAGGTTGAATTATTCTGACTTTCTGGTTGTTTTGAAAACTACGAATAAGTTCACTTTCGGCCTTAGTTATGTTGTTATTCTTTGGGGTACCTTTATATTCTGGTTTTGCTTTTCTGGCCAAGTAGTTGCAAATATTCAGATCACAGATCCTCTCAAAGCACTGAATAACAGGATGGATGGGAGGATTAAAAATACTAGCTATATGTAGGGGGTTAAGTGCTCCATTACAAGTTTGAAATAACAAGTTGAAGTTTAACTTCCTAACATACAGTTTCAAATTCATCAGGACAGAAGCCACATCTGTTACCATATGTGGTATGAATGTCATACCCTTTGCAAATAAATTGCAAAACTGATAATCTAAAACAGCTGTAGAATAGCTGTACACTTTGAAATCACCTGTTGAATTACATACAATATTGCAAGGTGGTAAAACAACACCAAACCTCTGACTGACCATATCATCAGTGGGAATGTGGGGGGTAGTTGTTAAAATCTCCCACTGTTCCATCCTCTCCTGCCTCTCCTAGCACCTCTCTGTGGGGGGTTGTCTCCATGATGTGTCCTGCCTTTGGTCGGGTAGGTGTTGTTCTTATTCCCTCAACCTCCCCAATTGTCTGAGTGGGGGGGAGGCTTCTTTGTCTAAAAAGTAATCCAGATTGGATGAACCTGCTTGATTTGGAGGCTCACTATTGGATTAATCATTATTGTTATTATAAGAGGTATACAAAAATTGTTTTTGTCCCATCCTTATGAGGGAGGGAGAGGGGGCACGCTTGATTGTTAGCATACTCCTTTCTATCCTTTGTGAGCTTTTTCAATGCTCGTTCCAAACATACTATGAAATTCACAGACAGTACCTGACCACACCTTTAAATTTTTCATTTCAGAACAATTTGTCCTGTCAGATCGAGGGGGCCCATGGACACTCAATCTGGAAAAACTTGAACTTCGCTGGCAATTAAAGTTTAATGCCATGAACTGGCCTGGTTTGAATGACCAAATGTCCATCACCTGCATTTTAAAACTGAAATCTTTAGAAAGGTAATGGATGTAATATGTTGCCAGTACATTATTAGTATGTAAAAAAATCAGAAGCACGTGTATTAACTAACTTTCATTTTGTTGTAATTCATGCCAGTTTTCTACTGCATGTCCCTTTAAATCTTCTAAAAATCCTCTATAATCCTCCCAAAGGAAGCATGACATCACTGGGGCATGGCATTCATGTACTCTAGATTGGTGTATATAAGGACTCAGTTTTTCAAACATGGTTTTATCTGAAAAAGGTTTCATTAAGAAGATGAACGTGCTTATGTTTTACTTGTTATCAGCATTTCAATGTTAAAGCAACGTTTTACCATTAACTGTGGCTCCAGGTGTACTGTGTTCATACTTTTGAATTACCTTGTTTTGTTGTTTGTTCTTTGTGGATTACAAACAAAGGATAAATGTAAGAACCAATGTGAATTTTTATGATGTATACTGTCAATGACAGTTTTTCTGTGCTTTCACCCCCATTTTTATCTTTTTCACAACACTTTATTATAATGATGGCTGTGAAGATATAAATCTTACCATCTTCGGAGGGAAAACTTGCAGACAAAAGGGAAAGACCAACTCTGGTTGTAGTCATTCCAGGTAATAGTGCCTACAAAGGAATGAAAAGTGAAAACATGTCACACTGTAATCTTATAATTTAGAACTTGCAATGACTATAGCATTAGAAGCAAAATAATAATAAAAAGTCAAAATTCTCTAATATGGCATGCAAGAAAGACAGCAAGTAAAAACAGGACCATACTGTTTTTTAAGTACAATTAAAATACACATGGGGAAAGAATAAGTGTAGACTACTATAGCAGAACCACAAAACTACAAGACAGATGCAAGGAAAAAAAAGTGCTATCTAACCCATAACCCATATCCAACAAACTACAACTACCAAAATATAGTGAACAAACATTCTAAACTAAAAAACGTTTTAAAATTAACTAAGTGTAAGGAATACCTTTTTTTACTATGGATAAAGATAATTGTGTGTTCTCTTTTCAATTTTTTTAAAGTTCATCAGAAAACTGAGGACATAACTTGAAGGTACATATTCTGTAGGTATGAACAGTATCCTAGAACTTTTGTCAGACTTAGTTCTTCACTTCCTTTGGCAGACATGGAAAAGTAATTCTGGCCAACAGGGACACTAATACTATCCATTACATAACATGCTATTAAGATATTGTCTAAAATCCATAGCAAAAACTCTACAATACTGAATAATAGTCTGGGAAGATTCTAAAACCAAACAAAATACCAAACCACTGGTCCCTAAAAGGTTAAAGTAAAATAAACTGTACACAAATCTAACTCCATAACCAGTTCAGTGAATGTGTCTTGCCCCCACAGTGCAAAAAGGGAAATGTGTATTACTGCTCTGGTACGGGCTTCCATTATTCACACCCAGACTAGGACTACATACTGATCACCTACAGAGCTGAGTATTAGGTAAATACCCTAGAACACTTTCTTACTATTCTCCATGAGAACCACAGTATCTTCCAGTTTTCCTAACCAGAGTAATTTGCACACATACACAAATATATGTTAGTTGAACTCAGCATCTGTTTAGCTGACATACATTGGTCAACTAAAGAGATTTCAGAGCAGAGAATATATAGGTAGCAGGAGGTGTAGTTTTTTTTTTTTTAAGTACACGTGTGTTTGTGTGTGTGTGTGTGTGTGTGTGTGTGTGTGTGTGTGTGTGTGTGTGTGTGTGTGTGCGCGTGCATGTGTGTGTGTACTGATATGTATATATGCATACAAACACACACACACACACACATATATATATATATATATATATATATATATATATATATATATATATATATATATATATATATATATACATACATATGTATGGGTGTGTGTAGTTGCATTGCATTTGATCTAATACACATATGAGAAAAAAAATCAGTGGAATAGTTCTTCAAAATCACATCACAAATGAATGAATCACATTTGACTGCAAATTATGTAAGTCTGTAAAAAATACTGTTGGTGTGGTTTTGAAGCACAGGAATTGCAATGCAAATTAATGTTGATCAGTATTAGTTACTTGCTGATGCCCACTGATGTTTTACCTCCATGTCTAGAATTTGTGTATGAAGCAGTGATTCAGTATGACAGTATTTTCTTTTTTCTACAGTTATGCAACTATGGAGTTAGTATATTTATGTTAGGGTGGTGTGGGTAGTGATTCCTTCTTGCAAAAAAAGTTTTTGTAGATATATTTAGCATACAACATTTTCAGTGAAATTATTTCATTGATTTGTGGTTCTGAAGGACAACAATGGGATTCTGTTAAATGCTCAACTTCTCTGTCCTTTTTCTCCCTGTTTACAGTTCTGGCTACGCATAAACAACAATGCAGCATTTAAAATATTTTAAATCAACTGTTTCTCTTCACTAGAACAGTACCTTACCATACTATGGTGGTTTCACTTTCAAAAAAACTTTTATCCCACCCTGGAAAAGCGTATGCAGTCTCCAATTAATTGATGTCATCAAGGCCAATGAATACAGGTGGTTTTCTGGCCAATAACCCTCCCCAAATTGACATCACCATGACCATCCTAAAAACCCACCCATGCTGTGATATCACAGCTCCCTGGTCCTACCCCTACCCATAAAGAAAGTAAAGGCTAGAACAAGGAAACAATACATACATCAAGTCTCTTGCTGTGAGCTGTCAATCACAGCAGGTAACAGCTCAAATTAACCTTAACAATTTGACAGCTAGGGAAGTTAAGGTGTGAAGGGGGATGGGAGATGAGTCGAAGTAGTACAATTCAGGTTTCACAAATGACTGCAATTTAGCAATTCTAAAAAGAAGCAGCAGTAAAAAGCACTTTGAAAGTCTGTTCTGTGGCATTTGCACTGTTTATTTTTTTAAGTAATCATTGAACGGCATGAAATGTTACGTAAAACTAACTGACTGAAAGACAGCAGTGTATACATATAAAATCAATGCAGTGACAAGAGATTTAGGAAGAAAGAAGCATGTGTGATGTAATTTTTTACAGACAAGAACTGCAAAATTAGAATCTGGCTTGTAACAACAATTTTTATACTCTGCAACAGTCATTTATTATGTGTTTTATATATGGGGTCTGATGAAGTTCCATTATCTATAGGAGTGAAAGCACTTGGTCTATTAAAAGTTGGTGACATTCACAGAGTGGTGTTTTTCCTTTTTTATTGTTTTTATTCAGTACCCCTTTATGTGGTTTGCTTATTATGTATGTCTATGTAAATATTCATTCATTCAGTCACTTATTTACTCCATCATCCATACAGTTTGTTAATTAGGTTGTCCAAATGGGTTGAGGATTACTTTCAGTACAGACCTGAGAACATTGTTCGGATAAATGACTTGCTTAGAGTCAGCCACTGGGGATGCACAAGCCAGTGCATTTCTTCATACCGGTCCCAAGCCCGGATAAATGTGGAGGGTTACATCAGTAAGGGCATACAGTGTTAAACCTCTGCCAAATAACATACGCAGACAACAATACAGATTTCCATACCAGATTGTTTGAGGCCCGGGTTAACAACGACCGCCACCAGTACTGTTAGCTAAACAGGGTGCTGGCAGAAATTGGGCTACCGTTGGCCAAAGAAGAAGAAGAGGGAGAAGGCATGCCCGAAAGCAGAAAGAGAGGAGGAATGTTAGGAGTGTAGTAGTGAGGGTAGGAACTTTGAATGTTGGCAGTGTGACTGGTATAGGAAGAGAGCTAGCTGTTATGATGGAGAGAAGGAAGGTTGATATATTGTATGTGCAAGACACCAGATGGAAGGGGAGTAAGGCCAGGTGTATAGGAGGCAGGTTCAAATTGTTCTATCATGGTGTGAATGGGAGGAGAAATGGGGTAGGGGTTATCCTGAAGGAACAGTATACCATGAGTGTTTTGGAGGTGAAAAGAGTGTCGGATAGAGTGATGTTTATGAAGCTGGAAACTGATGGTGTAATGATGAATGTTGTTAGTATTAGTGAAGTTGGGTGTACAATGGATGAGAAAGAAAAATTTTGGAATGAGTTGGATGAAGTGGTGGTGAGTGTACCCAAGGGTGAGAGACTGGTGATTGGAGCGGATTTCAATGGGCATGTTGGTGAAGGGAACATAGGGGATTAGGAAGTGATGGGCAGGTATGGTGTTAAGGAGAGGAATACAGAAGGTCAGATGGCAGTGGATTTTGCGAAAAGGATGGACATGGCTGTGGTGAACACGTATTTTAAGAAGAGGGAGGAGCATAGGGTGACGTACAAGAGTGGAGGAAGATGCACACAAGTGGATTATATCCTATACAGGAGGGCCAGTCTGAAGGAGATTGGAGACTGTAAAGTGGTGACAGGGGAAAATGTAGTTATGCAGCATAGAACTGTGGCCTGTAGGATGATGTTAGTGATCAAGAAGAGGAGGACAAGTGTGAAAGCAGTGCCAAGGATCAAATGGTGGAAGCTGAAAAAGGGTGATTGTGAGGTGGAGTTCAGGGAAGAGTTAAAACAGGCACTGGGAGGCAGTGAAGAGTTATCGAATAGCTGGGTAACTACAGCAGAGATGGTAAGGGAGACAGCTAGAAAGGTGCTTGGTGTAACATCTGGACAGAGGAAGGAGGGCAAGGAGACCTGGTGGTGGAATGAAGAAGTACAGGAGGGTATACAGAGGAAGAGGCTGGTGAAGAAGAAGTGGGATTGATAGAGAGATGAAGAAAGTAGATAGGAGTATAAAGAGTTGAGCAGCATGGCAAAGAGAGAGGTGGCGAAGGCTAAGGATAAGGCATATAGAGAGTTGTATGCAAGTTTGGACACTAAAGAGGGAGAAAAGGGCCTGTACAGATTGGCTTGACAGAGAGACCGAGCTGGGAAAGATGTGCAGCAGGTAAGGGTGATAAAGGATAATGAGGGAAATGTACTCACAAGCGAGGAGAGTGTGTTGAGCAGATGGAAAGAGTACTTTGAGGGGCTGATGAATGAAGAGAATGAGAGAGAGAGAAGGTTGGATGATGTGGGAATAGTGAATCATTAAGTGAAACAGATTAGCAAGGAGGAAGTACAGACAGCTATGAAGAGGATGAAGAATGGAAAGGCTGTTGGTCCAAATCTTGTTTTCAGAAGACAGGTATAAATCATTATTGCTTCAACATAATGGTTATTATATTTCATGGTAAAAGGGCCAAAAGCAATGCAATGTCTTTTCGGCTTTTCCCGGTCAGGGGTCACCCCAGCAGAACTCAGGTCCGCTAATGATTGGCAGTGGATTTTTAAGGTTTTGAGGTGCCAGCTTGACACCCAACCTTCATGGAAGGCACATGCACATGCATCTACCTGCATGTCTTTATCGTATACGCAGCTGCATGGAGGACATGCAGACTCCGCACAGAAGGAACTTCGGCTGAGAATCAAACCGAAGAACCTCTTGCTGTGAGGCAGCAACGCTAACCACTCCGTCACTGCGGCTCATATTTCATGGTAAAAGAGGCAAACTTCATTAATTCATTTTCCATCTTTTAAACTTAAAAATATATGACGTACCATTCTACAATATTTCCATCAATTTGTACTAAAATACAATCTTTTAAAATAAACAACTGTAGTTTTCACTTAAACAATTTGTTCTTATTCTTCCTGCAACTGTCTAACTTTTCCTGTTGTACACCCCTTTATTAGATATATTAACTCAATAATCGCACAACTGCAGAGAAAGAAAAGGCTCAGTAAAGTGGGCAAATGTTCCTACGCTAAGCTTGAAAATCCCTTCTACAGTAAAGTAAATCTCATAATGCAGCTGCAGTTCATGCAAGGGACCATAAACCACATAAAATGTGAGCAGCATGAGTCATCTCTCACATAAAGTGTTAAACCTTTCAAACAATGAACAGCATCCCAACACTGCTAATATCAGTCATTAAAAAGGGCTTTATTTTTAGGGGTTATGGCAGTCATGGAGGTGACAGATACAACAATGACTTTCATTTTTTTTTTCATAAAAATAATTAAACTTTGAAAATTTGGTCTGTGTAACTATGGGACAATGATGAGATTTCACAGAATTTGGCATTTTATAGTGGATACCTCATTTCAACAAGTTCTGCATCTTTTTACATTCATTACTTATAAAACTATCTGTTTGAACTGGAGTTAGAACCTATTTAAATTTTGCCTGTGTAGATGAAATTACTCATGTATCACAGCAATGGCTTTAAAATGCACTTTACAATAACAGGTGTAATTCACAGCACTTCCATTCATGTAAATGTAATTTCTTTTTTAATAACCATAAAATCAACATCCTTCTGGACTTTTACTTGAAATAAAGGAGTTAAGGATTATATTTATACTGACAACTCTTATGCCTCAACTCAAAGCTTTCTTATAAATTGCTTCCATCTAAAACTGAAGGCTTTGTGAAAGATGTCAGAAATGCTGATATATGTATGTTAAAGTTTTTCTGTGGTAATAATGCCTTTGTTGTTTTACATGAAAAATGTGTAATCTTCATTTGTATTGTCTTCACTAGCTATCTTGGTAATACTAAAAATGTATCGTAAGCATTTGGACCAGTAACTTTGAGTGTATAAGCTTTATTCTGTTTATTTTTTGTAAAGAAATCTCATTTGAATTTTAACCAATCTGAGTTCAGGTCATTTAGGAACTGTTAACTTTTTAAAGATGGTACCCTTTAACTTGCTATATAACTTTTAATTGTAATTTGTGCCTCTAAGCACACCTAAGCTGATTCCTATCACATAATGTTATATTAGCTATTTTTAGGTTCATAGGTTGGTACTAGGCTATCGGCTCTAGGGCCTATACAAGCCTAGCCATAACAATTCCCTGGCTATTTCTTCCCACACTATTTACTTCCCAGGACCCCTGTCTAGCAGGGCAACTGATGTGATCCCCCGGGTGAATTTCCTTTCTCCCATCCAATTGACAAGGTTCCTTTTGAAGAGGGCCAAAGAGGCGCTCTGCTTGACATGTATCGGCAGTCTATTCCAGAGTCTGGGGAGTCAATGGGTCAGGAATCTATCCCTCCAGCATGTTTTGTTTACTGTTATGACAAGGTTTAGATCCCTGGAGCATCTGGCTCTGAGGGATTGGGATTTCTTTAAGTGTAGCATGTCCAACAGCTCTGGGTTAGACATGGCCTTGTATGTTAAGCAGAGATCGCCTCTGAGTAGACGATATGCAACAGAGTGTAGCTGGAGTTTTTTAAGGCAGTCAGCATAGGGCATCTGCTTTAGGGCTGTGATTCTTTTAGTGACGTATTTCTGCAGCCTTTCCAGTTGTTGCAGCTGTCTTGAGAGGTACATACCAAATGGGGCATTGTATTCTATAATGGGTCTAATGAGGGATGAGTACAGTGGGACAATGACCTCCTTTTTTCTGGATGAAAAGACCTTATTGATTGCTGTAAATAATCTTAAATATATTTGTTCATATAGTCCAGGCTTAGTTGCTAACAGCTGAGCTGATTTTTAGGCTTACCTTTGCTCAAATACTGTTTTCCCTTATGTCAGGGACCTTCTTGTTAACCATTTAACTTTATTGTGAGATCTCATCAGATGTATCAATTTTTTTTTGTTTGCCATTTGGCATTTTGAAGGGTCAGTGGACAATGAGAGGCATATGCCATCATGCTGCAGTCTTGATTTCAATGCCTGGATATCAGTTGGTCATTAGCCATCGCCCTAGGGTAGGTTTCCTGGGCAGTGGGACTCCTTAGATTTGCAGACAATTCCAAGGAATTCCCCTATTAATGGGCAGTGAAAATCATTAAATCTACTGGTGATTCCAGGGATCTTCCATTCAGCTATGTATTGTAGTTTGTTCATGAGCTTTTTTCTCCTGTTTGAGTGCATTATTGGTAAATATCAGATCCGTTTATAACAGGATGGATATAATTTCTGATGTGGTGTAGAGAGCTGGCCTATACCAGGCTATGTATGAACTTTATGATTTGCCTGTTTTTTTCTGTGATTCAGTGTCCTTAGGTGAACAAGATGAAGACATTCTACCATCAGTTTCCTAGCTGCTGCTGAATGTCAGATGCCATATGGAGTCACCACCTTTTCTGAATATGTCCTCTGGGCAAGCACAAAGCATTCATATAATCTTTTCTTATCTTCCCTTAAGAAATATGCAAAACTTTTACAAGTGCTCATTGACCATTCAGAATTATTTTTCTTCCTTACAGAGATAAGCGTTGAGATAGTCTTCAATTTCCCTGCAACAAAAAAGTAGGTGCCAGAAAATAAATGAATGAATGAATGAATGAATGAATGAAAGAATGAAATAATGAATAGAATCTATCCTTCTGAAATCAGGGGTAACACTTACTGTGATCTGATACTTCTGAGAGCACAGTCATTCTAGCCTGTTCACTTATGATTGCTTCAAGTTTGCATCTTAGCTTCATGATCAAATTTTTGAATCCCTTACTTTATAAATAGAGTGTTACATAATTAAAATGTAATGGTGATTAACTGTTCTGTACAGTAAATTATTTATAAGTAGCACAATTAAGATACAGAATTTCTGAAAAGGACAAGAGAAAAAACTATTGCCAGTATTCATATCCATTGCATGAATGCATTATGGGTATCCTCACTGTCCTCCAGTGAGCGTAACTAGGTAGAGATTCATAAAGGCCACTAACATTAACATGTGATGCACATGAATTAGTGTGTAAAGTGGTAGATGTTAATGAAGTTTACTTTGGATTCATAGTAAAATGTATCACTGTCTACACATTTATATTAATAAATATAGCTGCGTGTACTGTATGTACTTTCCAATCCATGAACTTGGCATACTGTGAAAAAAAAAACGTGACATAACCCCATAAGTATATATGCATGCAGAGTCCAGCAAAGTAATGACATCAGCCAAACACTTGCCATCCTTAGAAAAATTGAATGATGTGATACAGACCACATTATATGCACATACAGAGTCCAGCAAAGTAAAGAAAGCAGTTTATTAACATATCCATCCTTTCACTAGCCTCCACACATGGCTGACACGTGGTGGCTAAGTACCTCCCAATAAAGACAGCCAACAAAACATTATTGCCACATCATTAATTCTACCAATGTATGCACAATCACTACAAAACACAACAAAACATTTTAAAAGTGATCACTAATCATTTCCACTGCTGCTGTAATGATTTCCCATTTACAAGTGACAGCTTACATCATTGCATTAAGATGGCCATTGTATGCATAAAACATTTATCGAAGTTAACTCAATGATCTTATGGTAACTTTCAGTGAAGCCAAGAAAACATACTTGCTACTTCAATACTTCTAGCACATATTCACAATAGCTAAATGAAACCAAAAATAAATTATTTTATCAGCAATCACATTTCTACTGTTGCTGTAATGATTTTCCAAATTACAGTTTTACAATATTCACAAAATCCATTGTTTTATGCCCATTGTATGAATAATGCATTCTTGAAGTGATCTCAATAATTTTGCCTCATTTTCAGCAGTTTCATATTAATTCCCCATATTTTCTGCTCTTTCCTTTAAACAGTCTGCGGTTTCCTAATTAATTTGCTATCTATCTCAAGTAATCCTCAAGCAATGTGGTGCTGTGACATAAGCTCAGGGTCCTTTATGTGTGTTGTGTGCAAATGAGTCCCTTTTACATTTATCTCTGTGAATTACCCTAATACATCAATGTCTAAGGCACCTTATCCTCATAATAGCTTTCCTCTTAATGCTTATCCATTAAGTGCTTTACTCTTTTGTCATAGGGAAGCATGTTATCAAAAGGTTCCCTATTAGATGAACGAACGCTTAAAATGTCAAGTACGACATGCTTGACAGCTTTCAAGCGAATGTTAATCTAAGCAAAACCTAAGAAATTCAAAACAAGGAGTTTCAAAAAGTTATAGTTGGCCAGCCATCAGAAAGCCAATGGCTGACATCAGAATGTTCACCTTGTCTAGCCATTCTTACAGTCTGCACTGTGGTGCGGTTTCATCATTCACCCTGTGTAATGCTATGACAGTCCTCCACTGTGGTGCAAACTCGGAGTTGGTATATTTAAGTAGGGGGGTGTAGGGGGCACAGCCGGCCGAAGTCCCCCACTTTATTTTGTTTGTTGATTTGTTTTTGTTTTTTCTTGGGTGGTTTAAATGGTGTACAGTACATTTTAGCCGTCAGCCGTTGGCTTCCTAATGGCTGGTCAACTATAAGTTTTTGAAACTCTTTATTTCGACAGTATGGGGTTTTGCTTAGATGAACTTTCACATAAAAGCTGTCAAGCATGTTGTACTTGACATTTTAAGCATTCATTCATCTAATATAGACCCTTATCAAAATACCTCTGTTTCCATAGTCACCGTGAATGACCTCACATTTTTGTAGGGTTTCAAAACTAGGCTGACAGCCAAGGCTGGGGTAATGCATACACTACTATTTAAAACATTACCCTTACTTAGTCTGTTTGAAATAAACTTCTATTGATCAAGTTTAATAGGAGGTTCAGAAGTTCCTTTCTGTTAATGTAGAGTCCTATATATTTAAGAAAGCTACAGTTGTAAGACGGAACATACTGAACATCTTTAGTAAAGTCTGACTATAAATAAAATGACTGCTTCTTTCTATGATAGGGACAACTTAACAGGATAGCTGTACAAATTTCTATACATATGAATTTAGTGGATGAAAATATAACTTGCAGAGTTCAGATGGTTGGCTGTTTAGGCCAGGGTTTCAGGAGACTTTAATGCTGAAAGGTTTTTCATACTTAGAGCATGGGACCATACAAAAAAGATCAGCGGAGGTCATTTATGAGATCAAGTTTCACCAGAAGGTAGTGTGATTTTTGACTTTTTCAGCAAAGACAGAAACAACAGGGACCTCCAAAGCAGACATCCAAGCAACCTCCACCCCCCAACACAAACCATGAAACACATACTTCACAAAACCAGTGTGCCACATAATCACAGCCCTTAAGGCAAAATAACATACCCAACACACTAGTAATAGGTGACTCTAGAGTCAGGCACACTGAAGTCCCACTCACAAGCCTGAACAAGGAGAAGGTTACTGTTAGCTGCCTGTTGGGTGCCAGGATCCGCCACATAACACAAGCACTCAGGTCACTCCAGAACAAGTACAAATATGACCCTGTCATTGTCCATGTTGGTGTGAATGACCTGAGCCATACCTCCCTGGACTACATGAAAAGAGACATGGAGGAGCTCTCTGATCACGTAACCCAGGGTGGTATGACCCTGACCCTGAGTAGCATCCTGCCCTCTCCAAGAATTATACCACAGTATAGAGAAACAATTATCAATTTCAACAATTGGCTAAGCTTCCGGTGCCATTCAAAGGGGATCCAGTGTCTGTCAGCCTGGGATGCCATGATTGACACGCCATGCTACTTTGCTAAAGACGGCTTGCACCTGTCAGCCTTAGGCTTTTGAATACTGGCCAAGGCTCTTGCCACCTCCATAATGCCTTTTTTTAGGCAAGGCTCAAAAGACAAACCCACCGCCGTAACTAGCACAAGTAACAAAAAACTGATGGTAATGCTACTCAATGCCAGAAGTCTAAACCTCAAAATGCATGCACTCGAGAGACTCCTCAGTATGGAGGAAATCAATATATGTGCAGTAACAGAAACCTGGTTTAAGGCTCCAGAAAGCACCCCAGCTCTACCAGGCTACAACTCATACCATACATTTTGGCCACAAAACTCAGACCGAAATACAAAAGGTGGGGGAGTATCCATATTCATCAAGGATATCCACACCTCCAGGTTAGAGGCACAGCACAATGCTTCAGAGATCATCCACGTGCAACTAACAATGGGAAAAACTGCTATTCAAATTATAGCTTGCTACAGATCACCCACCATGTCCCAGGACCCCACTCCACATTCCTGGAAACACTGGGAAATATAAAGGTCCTACCAAACACCCTAATATTGGGTGATTTCAATTACCCAAACATTAACTGGGAGAACTACTCAAGTACAAACTCCCTTGCCCAACATTTCCTAGAATTTATAAACTCAAACACCCTGGATCAACTTGTCAACACCCTCACCAGAAGTAACAACATATTGGACCTGGTCATCACCAACATGGGCGACCGGTGTTCCACACCGGAGGTCAAACCCTCACTGGTTAGATCTGACCATAAACTAATCACTCTGGATATCCACATTCCGCCACCACCCCTGGTCAAAGAAATCACTGTGAAAAACTTTTCAAAAGCAAACTTCACGTTACTTAAGACCAAGGTGGGAAGTTTCAAAGCCCCATTGCTAAAGGATAAAGCTGTCCAAGCTGCAAAATATTTTACTAATGCACTCTACGGGCACCTACAAGAATGCATGGATCATGCTATCCCAAACAAAACCAGGACTCACTCCTCCAAGAAAAGGAAACCAGTTTGGTGGACCCCTGCCATAAACAAGTTATACAATAGAAGGAGGAAACTAGTACAGAAAAGAGTAAAATCCCAAGAAGGGAAGACATCCCTGATCACAATCAGCAAGAAACAACGTTCCCTCATAAAATCATCCAAGGCTAGCTTCAAAAGAAAAATTGCCATTGACTCCAAAGATAACCACAAGGCATTCTTTAGCTATGTCAAGAATCTAAGCGGCAATTCTCAGATTTGCTCGGAGTTAGTGCAGAATGGCACAAAATACACTGAACCGACTGATATAACCAACATCCTGGCAGACAGGTTCAGTGCAAACTTCACCCCCCTCTCATCCCCAAAAGGGCCAATAACTATACCAGAAGAATGTAGTGCCCCTGAAATCACAGACACTCAGGTTAAAACAGCCCTCTCCAAAGCCAAATACACAGCATCAATGGGACCGGATGTTGTCCCAGGCTGCATCCTACATGAGCTCAAAGATGAACTTACCCCTCACCTAAACACATTATTTAAAATCAGCCTCTCCACAGGCTACATGCCCACAGAGTGGCACACAGCAATGGTTATTCCACTCCACAAAGGTGGAGCCGCAACTGACCCCAGGAACTATCACCCTATAAGCCTGACTAGCTTAGTCTGCAAAGCTATGGAGCACATCATCATGGATCTCATTAACAGAGACATTGGAAACCTCCAAACACTGGCCCCTACGCAGTTCAGCTTTTTTAAGGGCAGATCATGCCTCCTAAACCTGGTGGACTTCTTAGAGACAGTTACCAAGGCTATAGATGAGGGAAAGGTGGTCCACACAGCCTACCTAGACCTTGCAAAAGACTTCAACACCATTCCCCACTCAGGTATTATAGACAAGCTTACCAGCCTGAACATAAACCCCTACATCACGAGATGGGTTGCCAACTGGCTCATGGACAGAACCCACATAGTAAGAGTTGCAGGAGCTAGGTCTGACTCTAAACCAGTTACAAGTGGCATTCCCCAGGGCTCAGTCCTAGGACCCCTCCTGTTCAGCATATACTTCTCAGAGGTACAGGCAAGCACAGGAGGACTATGGCTGTCCAAGTTCGCAGACAACTGCAAAATAGGGGCTATAACTGACTTTCTGGTTGACACAGACATCCTCTAAAAAGGTCTTACTGAGACAGATACCTGGTGTTCAAACCATGGCCTCAAGCTAAATGCCAAAAAGTGCATGGTCATCCCCTATGGAAAAAACAAAGTACACTCAAACTACCACATAGGTGGTAGCCCCCTAAATACGGAAGACATAATAAGGGATCTGGGGACCCAAGTAGATAGTAACCTCTCCTTTGATAATCACATTTCCAAAGTGGTTAGAAAATCCTTCTATGTGGCCCAGCTAATCACAAAAGGGTTTGCATCCAGATCGAAAGAGGTCATTGGGCCCCTCTATGCATCACTCATCAGACCCATCATAGAGTACAATGCCCCATTTGGGATGTACCTTACAAGACACTTGCAACAACTGGAAAGACCACAGAAGTACCTCACTAAGAGGCTCACTGGCCTCAAGCAGATGCCCTATGCAGCTCGACTGAAGAAACTCCAGCTGTACTCGGTTGCATACTGCCTACTCAGAGGTGTTCTCTGCCTGACATACAAGGCCATGTCCAACCCAGAATTGATGGATATGCTCCACCTAAAGAAAACCATATACCCTTGAGCCACACGCTCCAGGAATCTAATCCTCACCACAACAATAAATAGGACGTGCTGGAGGGATCGATTCCTGTCCCAGAGACTTCCCATGCTCTGGAACAAGATTCCAATCTACATTAGGCAGAGCTCCTTGCTAACCCTCTTCAAGAGAAACCTTGACGAATGGATGAGAAACAGAAAGTTTACCCCAGGGATCACTTCAATGGCTCTGCTGGACAGAGGCACAGGGAACTAATCTAAGGGGGTGGTGAAAGCCAACACATTCCGGCTAGGCTTATAAATGCCTTCGGGCAGATAGCCTAGTACCTACCTATGAACTTATGAACATGTATTATGTTCAGAATTACACAAAATAGTGACAGGTATTTGGTAAATACTTGAGATGCATTCTTTTGGGTTGTTCTCAGGGTTAGATAAGAATAGTGTTGACTGATCCCTTTGATCCCATTTTAGTCACAGTTAAGGTAAGCAGTTTAACATATAAGGTGCTACGATTAGTTATTGTGTATACACATTAGTTACAAGAAACAGAAGTTATAGAACAAAATAAATGTACTCAGTTTATACCCAAGAATAACAGTGATCAATCAGATAAATATGTATAAACACAATTATATTACATAGCCATTATCTACCTAATATTTACAAAACTGCATCTAGATTACTTTTGGATTTTCAGCACCACAATATCTACTCTATATAGCTATATATGTTCAAAAATATTATATTACACCTTATAACCTCATGTGAGTTTTAGCACACAGATGTGACATCAGAAGTCTATAGAGCTGTGTGAAGACCTCACAGCCTTTTGTTAGCTGAACAACCATGCGACTAATATAACGTTTTACCATGTCAGCGCTAATGAGAATAACCAGTGCAACCAGGGGCATGACTGATTCTTAAACAGGGTAAAGTAAGTGTGATGGAAGTATTTACATACAACTTTGTCTTACTAGGGCGTTGATGGCTATTTTGAAGAGAAGCAAATAACAGCAGCTTTTGTTGCCATTAGGGAGGGTATCCCAAACTGATGGTATTACAGATGAGAATACATTTTTCCCCTCTTTTGTATGCTTGGTCTAGAAAAGACAATAACATCATTCTGGGATGACCATAATAAATGGAAGAAATCTATAATATTAAGCCTATCTACTAAGGTGGATCAGTCTATGCATACTGAAGTATGAATATACAATTTTGTTTATATTTTTAAAATGGTTGCTATATTTCTCTTGGCTTAGCTGAACTTAAACAATATAATTAATTTAATTTAATGTAATCAAATTCAGGATGTTTTCCCTATATAGCTTGTTTAAAATTAGGAATTTTATATAGTTATGGTCAGGACAGTTTCATTTTTTTCTGAAGAACATTTTTTGACTGAATATTCGGCACCTTGATAATTTAGTAGTTCCTTTGGAATTCTTCAGTTTATTATATAGGGTAGAGCATAGATGGGATTAAACAAATAGCTGAAGGTTATACAGCATGCAAGTGGGATCTAATATGAGTGAAATCAGGTCTTTAGCTTAAAACCATAACAAGTTTTCTGTTTTGGAGGGTGAATGTTTAATTTGGAAGAGTTTGGATTGGAAAGGAAGTAAGCAGTGTGAGGCCACCCTAAAAAAATGACAACTTTAAATTATGTTACTGAACATTGCAGGGTGAATGAATAATAAACATTGTGTAAAACAGCTGTATGTCTTGTATGCTTTTATGGAATGCATACCTTTTAATATTGGTGCATGTTCTGAAAACAGATTCGGTTTTTAAAACACATTTTAAATATTGGCTAAAAACGGATTTACATGGGGATTTTTAGAGGTAAAATCTTTAATAATTTAAGCATCTAAAGTTAGCTACTAAGATTAGATTGTCTTCAGAAAGACTGTTATTTTCCTTGTTATCTTGGGTCATCAATGAGTTGAGAAAATAAATATCTCTAGCTGTTTTTTTTTTTGTCCTTATTTTTAGTTGCATGCATCGTATTTGTAGCAAAAAAAAAATAAAAAAGCTGAATCAAGAAGAGAACTACATAACTGTAAGGACGTCAAGCATGCCTCTCAACTCTACAGATTTTTGCAGAATGCCCAGATTTTTGACTCATATTTTTGGTCTGTTTCCCATAAAATTGTGGTTTTCTGGCAAATCGTTGGCAAATCATTGAGAGTTGAAGTCAGAAAATAATGCCATACATTTGGGTTTCAAGCTTCATAACCTTCAGAAAATCTGTGTGGATGCAAAACCTGTTATTCTATCAACTTTCTAACATTGTAAGAGCAATATTTAAAAAAGTGTTCCTGTTTTTGGGCCTTTGTCCTCCCATTATTTATGGGTTTATCCAGATTTCTTGCTCTTAGAGGTTGAGAGGTATAACATCAAGTTAGATTTGTGCAGAAACGCAGCTCCCCTCCCCCATTACCACCTGCCTAAGAAGGAAAGAATAAATAAATAAGCAAAAGACAGAGTCCAGTTTGTTTATCTTAGCTTCTTCACTCTTTGGTATTTAAAATTCTTGTAAGAGTAAAGTATTTGTTATTGTTGCATAAATCTAGGAAACATTATTAGTTATAAAGCCAATTAATATTAACGTAACATATGGAACACATGGATTTTTGTTTGAAATCAGTAAACAGATACATTTTTTTGCAGACCTTTCCAGCATATAATAGTCTTTGTAGTACATACAGCACCATCATTTTGCCCCCAAATATGGAAAAAGACAAACGTTTTAAGAGCTTCTCTAGCACATTGCCTGATCATAATAGTGCTGAGAGGGGTGTGTGAAACAATGCAACCACTTGTCCATGGTATAATTAATATGCAGTGTGAGGATTTATGGAACATTTTTGACTGCATCAGCGAGATATAAAGTTAACTCATTAATACCTATGTGGTGTGGAATGTTGCATCTCTTACAGCGTGTGCATATCTTGCATTCCAGAGCATTTTCTGAAAAGTCGACTTAAAAAGGATAACATAATCAAGGCTTTTCTAATGCAGGGCATCGTAGATTAACAACCTTAGTGTGATTTTATTAATAAATCCTTGCCCTTTCTATTTCTACTATTATAAGCTGGTAAGTCACTTAGTCAAAAAGTCAAACCCAAGAATGATCAGGACACCATAAGGAGCTATGGGTGTTAACTGGAAGTATAAGCCACTGTAATCTTGAATGTGTTAACATTTCTGTTTCTGGTGAAAATAAATCCTGGGCAAGGAACACAATAAAGGCATTCTGATCTCCTAAACAAGGTAATGATTGTTCACAGCATTGTTCAAACCCAACACTTCATCTCAGACAGTGCCATGGTGGAATCTTCTTTGAAAGACAATGATAATTAATCTTATTAGGATGACATCTGTAAATTGCAGGGACTTGACTGAGGATATATTGTACCTGAGAGAGAAATTATTCTTACAACATGCTGGGATATGTGCACAATGTATAATGTTTGTAAAAAAAATAAATAAATAGTACACCCACACATGTATGTGTATTCCCTGGGATTCATTAATGCCTACACTAAGTGTGTACTAATTGCACACCATTCTGAGCTAGCAAACAACACAAGCGTAACTCACACTTTTCCCACCTAATTTTAAATTTCCTACTAATTTTCTTGTATCCTTAAATATTGAGGGTTGTCACAAAGTGTAGACTGCATATACATTTAGTGTAATCTTCCTTAGTAACTAAAAAGCACACAAAATGTGGTAGGGATGTTCCTGAATACTGTTCATGTATACTTAGTTTAGGTGTTAACGAATCTGGCCCATTATGTTTGATCCACTGCACATTTGACTGGCATGACTTTTAAATATAGAAATAGAATGAATGCAGTTTTAGCTGAATGGTTATTTGTAAGAGTGGAAGAATATTTATTTAGTGATTTTGTTTTAGTGAAAAGCTTTTAGGTAGATATACAGGGTTAGTTAAAGTGTTATTGGCATTCATTCATAGATTCAGAGATTCAGAGATTCAGAGATTTATATATTCTAATCACCTAGTTGAGGGGGGGGGCTTTCTAAACCTAGCCAAGTTTTCTCAAAATAATAATGGTGTCCTGTATGCAATAGAATATTGCAAATCAGGCAGTTATAAGCTACCTCTGTTCATAAAGGACATGGGTGCCAGACCCAGTGTAAATTTCCAATTCCCCATTCACTGGTGTAGGTTGTGCTTAAATTGGATAATAGATGAACTAAGCTTCACTTGGATGAGAAGCCTGTTCCACTGGAGGGGCAGTCTCTTGGAGACATATGTTTCTCCAGCATGTTCTGTTTAAGTAACAGATGAAATTCAGGTCCCTATACCTTGTAGTTCTGATAGTGCTTGAATACGCAGGAGATTCATAAGTGTTGGGTTTGTGGATGTCTTGTAAGCCAGGCATAGATCACCCCTCAGCAGTCTATAGGAGATTGAGTAGAGGCAAAGGACTTTAAGTCATTCTGACTAAGGCAGGTTTGTTACGCCTTGTATTCTTTTTGTAAGGAACCTCTGAGGTTACACTAGTTGCTGCATATGACTGGTCAGGTACATACCAAAGTGAAAATTGTGCTCTGTAATTGGTCTGATGAGGGCAGAGTACAGTGGAATAATAGACTTTCTGGACCTAGATGCCATGCCCTTAATTATATGTTCTACAACATAAAAGGATTTCAACACCACTGTGGCCATACAATGATCAAAGGTAAGACTACTGTCTAAATGCGTACCAAGATGACTGACCACTGGGTCAACTCTTAGTGGCGTATTACCAGCACAGTAATTAGCAGGGATGGTTGACTTCCCAAAAGTACAATTATGCATTTCTTAGCATTGAGTTTAAGACTATGGCTTTGGCACCATTTGTTAGTCAGAGATAGGCCTTCTTGAAGAATGCTAGTGTCTGCAGCTGAGTCAATGATAACCCCTAGACTGCAATCATCTGCAAACTTAGTCTGCCATAAACCTTTAGTGTTTGCTTCCACTTTATAGAAATAGATGCCAAAAAGGAGTGGGCCCAGTACCAACATTTGGGGAATTCTGATAGTGACTGGCCTGTTGGTGGAGGCAGTCTCACCTATTTTGACCTCCTGGGTACTACCAGTGAGTCAGTTGGTTATACAGTGGGTTATAAAAGGGTTTATACCTAATTTAGTAAGCTGTCATTGCCCTGCATTTCTTTTTATTAAATGTTGATAATGTCAGTAGTGAGTGATTGCCAGTAATGCGTTTGTGTTTGTTGAGTTGTTATTGTCTGAATGAGTGAACTGTGGGAAGTTTTATACATGTATTATGTTACTCTACTATGAGATTTTACTACAGCGGGAAATGTGAATATGTTGCTGCGTGATCTGTTAGTTGTTATATACTAATAGTGGGTAGATAGGGGTAACCATCAACATGAATGGTGCAAGGGGGCTGGCCCCTTTCAACAAATGTTATTTTTTAACTGAGTGGTTATAGATAGTCTGATTTCTGCTTCCTTGCATGTTTCTGTCATTAAAGGTGTGCCCACTTTGCTTTGATAGCTGTTGTAATGGTTGCTAGTTTGTTTATTCAAGCAATACTTCTATACTTAAATATGTATGCAATTATTATCTTTGTCTATCTATCTATCTATCTATCTATCTATCTATCTATCTATCTATCTATCTAGCTACTCTATCTATTGATATATACATATATATAATTTGGTAACAGTTGCTTTGACTGAATCACATTTTGGTAATTTGTAATTGCCTGAACAGAAATGACTGAAACTTGTTTGACTGAAATCACATTTGATCTAGTCTTGATTAAAAATTGTAAAAAAGCAGTGATTCAGTGTGAGTGTTCCTTTCAGTTTCCTTAACTGTTGTACAACTATATAGTTAGTACTGCTATATTTAAATAAGAGGGTATGGGGTGTATATACCACCTTACTCATGCATGCTGTCTCTGACCTTAAACATAACCCTACATATTACATTAAAACCCTTTCCCTTACAATACCACTAAATAAGACAAAAGGAAATGGAACACATGCAACACCAAATATGCAAAATACTAAATCTGTCCATCTTACTTAACCCTTACCCTAATCCATGAACACTCACATATACGCACAAACTACTACAAGCTTTTCAGCCAAACATTAATTTTCCTGCACACTTCTACTTACAAACATTATAAAAGAAATATACTATCAATATTTTAAGCTGCAACCACACACACACACACACACACACACACACACACACACACACACACACACACACACACACACACACACACACACACACACACACACACACACACACACACACACACACACAGCTGCAGTCTAAAACATCAAACATTGGCTAAATTGTGGAAAGGTGGAAAGACTGGAGAGAGAGAAATAAGAAACTGGGCCAAATGTTATTATTATACATAGTAATCATTGCAGCCATGTTGAATCCTGCTTTCTGAACCCACAGTGAAATGCACTTCAAACATGTCTTAATGTTCACTTTTCCAGTACAGAAAATGAACGCAAAGTAGTTCTACATGCCATACAACACTTTCTGCATCAAATCTGTAGGAATATGCTAAAAGCATCAAGCAATATATTGCACAGAAATAGGAGCATACACTAATGCTATTGGATAATTTAGCAATCAAATATGTTAGTACATTCTTTACATTAAAGACCCATATAGACCGATGACCCATTGACGAATATGCTAAACAAGCTGTTCCATCATGCTATGACTTAATTCAAAAACTTAAGGCATTCTCTTCAAATTGTGTCATTAATAATAAAATCAACCTTTCAACATGCTTCATGATGGTTCACACAAAGTTGACTTTATCTGTTTACCTGGGCTTTTTGGAGGTTTGCCAGTTATTGGGTTTATTAGGACAGCCAGACTTGTCCTCAACCAGACTTCTATCAAAATGGGAACCTCACTAAATAGGGCTGATGAGTCCAGTTTAATTGAAAACCTACTTGAAAAGTAAAAGTCATCCTATATACATATCTATCAAGCTTTCTATATTTGTCAACATATATCTAGTCACCTATCTTCCTATAAATATAGATATACATATATATATTCATATATTGCATATTTGGTGTGTGTGTATATGTGTGTGTGTGTGTGTGTGTGTGTGTGTGTGTGTGTGTGTGTGTGTGTCTATGTGTATATGGTTGCAGCTAAAAATATTGATAGTATATTTCTTTTATAATGTGTGCAAGTAGAAGTGTGTAGAAAAATGAATATTTGGCAGAAAAGGTTATAGCGGTTTGTGTGTATATCTGAGTGGTTGTGGATTGCAAGGTTTAGGTAAGATGGACAGATTTAATATCTTCCATATTTGATGTTGCATGTTTTCTGTCCCCTTTTGTCTCTTTTAGTGGTATTGTAAGGGAAAGGGATGTTAACAATGTAAAGTGTAGGGTTATGGTTAGGGTCAGTGTCAGCACAAATGAGCAAGGTGGTATATATACCCCATACCAAATATAGTAGCTGTGATATATGGAAATATTTCCAGCCCAGCTATCTGGAATGTTTTAAATAATTCTATGCCATTTTTGAATATTGATATGATTTATACAGAACTGTATGTTATATACTGAGCTAAAATGTAGCCACAGCATGCGTTGCTGACTTAGAACAGAAATACATATAAACTATATACCTGCGCAAATGTATGTTTTAACAGTAGAAACTAGAACATAAAAGGGTTAACGTGCAAAACTTCAAGAAAATAAGTTGAAATTAAACTTCTTTACGATTGTGCTTTAAAAGTTCTCTCTTAGTTTCAGTGTAGCAGACAAAATGTCTAGAGCTAGAAGTTTTTGTATTGTCTTGAAAGACAAGTAATTACTAGGTTTAAAATGTAAAAGTGTTTTATTGTTTTTCAACTTCCAAGATCTGCAAACATCTGAGAGATATGTATTTTCCACACAGAGAAGTTAAATTCTGTTAGTTTCTGTTTTAGCCTGGGAACTGAAGTCAGGTGACAAAAAGTGATGTCATCCAAGCTAACCCAGCAGTAATATTTGATATTAATTTAAGAAGTCTCTCAGAGAGAGACTGTGCATTTTGTATTTTGTCTTGGACCTAGTAAGTACATCCACTTATCATTCTAAAGTTAGTGTGTTGATTTACTGAGTATTGTCTTGTTCTTTTATTATTTATTATTAAATATATTTAAACCTTTGTGGCTGATATTTGTGAGACATAGTTAAGCTCTTAGAGCATATGTATTTGGTGACACTGTACAGGCCACTCCTATACAGCCCTGGAAGTGTTGGTCAGACTACCATTTGGATTAATAGTAACATTACAGAGGAGGATTGGACACCTTTTGTTAAGGGCCTTAAAAGTAGCTGATAAGGGGTTCTGGTGGCAGTGTTAACTACCTTATAGTCTGCGAAAAAGGGGGCATAGCTAGTAAACCTGTGCCAGCCTTTCCCAGGTGTGTGTCTGTGTATAAATCAAATCTGTTTGTGTGTGTGTGTGTGTGTGTGTGTGTGTGTGTGTGTGTGTGTGTGTGTGTGTGTGTGTGTGTGCATGTGTGTCAGCTACTTGGGCAGGGACACAAACCACTGGTTGGACAGAGAGAGAGTTGGGAGAACTTGGCTTGAACCCTGGCTAAGGACTCAACTCTATAGCTGCACCAGTGAGGAGTCTTAATGGGGATCTGGAGAAAGAGGGAGAAACCATCCCCAGACTGACTGCGATCTCTGTGTGCTCTTAAGGGAAATTGCACTTTACTGTGTGTGTACTTATCCTCCCAATGTATACATCCCCTAGCTGTTGCCAGTGGTGAGTATTGAGGCTCCTTGATTACTGGGACAGTGCTGTGGTGTCACATATTAATTGGTTGACAGTGGTGGGTTAGCCACATCACATATTAATTGGCTTGTAGTGCTGTGGATATCAAATTCCTGTAGGCTGTGTACAGTGGTCACTGAAGGTGTTTGTAATCTCAATCAGCCATGCAGTGAACGTTCAGAGTTTCACATCACAATTGTTTTATTTATTTATTTATTTTTAGCTTAGTCAGGGAGAACATGCAAGCATGTCAGTACAGGAGTATGGCAAGCTAGCAAAGAGCCAGTTGGCTGAGCTGTGCCAGGCTAAAGGTCTGATGCATGCCAACCTGACTAAGACAGAAATTATTGTAGCTTTGTGCACAGCTACATTGCAGACCAGTGATCAGGAGGACAGTTAGGCTGGCCTTGGAGATGTACAGCTCTCAGAAAATGGACAGCTCAACCTTTCCACAGAGGACCTAAAAATCCATCTCGAGTTAAAGAGACTTGTGCTGGCGGTCAAGTGTTTGGAAATAAAAGCAGCAGAGAGACTGAGACATCTAGAAACTGGCAAAAATGAGACATCTTGAGGCTGAGAAAAATGAGAAACTGCAACATCTAGTGGCTGAGGAGGAGAAGAAGAGGCAGAGGCAACAAGAAAAGGAGATGCTAATACTTTGCCAGAGTCATGGAGGTATTGAGGAAGGGAGTAACCGAACCCTAGAAGCAACAAAGGTAAGTAAATTTCTTCTACAATTTACAGAGGGGGATAATTTTGATGGTTTCATTCATATGTTTGAAAGTGTATGTAAACAGTATAATGTTGATCAAGGGCTTTGGGTACAGTTCCTTACTCCATTACTCCATGGTAAAGCTGTAACTGTTATTTCTACATTGTCTGATACTGATTGTTTAAATTATAATATTGTAAAAAACTGTCTTTTAGAATGTTTTAAGTTAACACATGAAGCTTATAGGAAAACGTTTTGTGAGCACAGACACAAGGAAGATGAAAGTGTGTGTGAATATGTTGCTGAACTAAGCACTTATTTTCATAGGTGGGTGAGTGGATGTCAGGTCACCAGTTTTGAAAGACTGGCAGACTGGCAGACTTTTTGATGAGGGAACAAGCCATTAGCACTTTGCCTGAGGACATGAGAAAATGGTTAGCAGATAGACAATGAAATACTGCAGATGAGTTGGGGAAGAAGGGATACCTATACATAGCAAGCAGTGCATCACTGAACAGGAAAGGGATACCTAGTGCTGCTCAGAGGTCTAAGGGAACCCATGGTGGGCAGCCCAGGCTACCCCAACAGAGTCTGCCAGTAGCAGGGGGAGCCACTAGTCCAAGCACACATCCAGGACCAAGGGTTAAATGTTTTAAATGGAACAAATGGGGCTATGCAGCATATAGATGTCCATGGAGGCAAGGTGAGGAACAAAAGGTGGTGAGCCAGTAAGTGGGAATGACAAAATGAAAGCAGTAAATTGTCTCTAGACAACAAGGGTACCAAACTACCACAAGAGGTTATATCATATCTTAGTGGATGGAAAAGAGGCCACTACTAAGAGAGACACAGCCTCTAACCTAACCATTGTGAAGCATGCAATAGTTACAGAGGAGCACTACTTGCTGGACAGTCTACTCCAGTCAGAGCTTTAGGAGAGACCCCATTCCAAATACCTTTGGCTAGGGTTTACCTTGACTTGGGGGGTGTTAAAGGAAGTAAGCAAGTAGGTGTGTTAGAGGATATCCCTGAATATGTCTTGATAGGGAATGATTTTCATAATGCAGTACCATGTGTGAATGCAGTTACATGAAGTCAGGCTTGGAGACAAGAATGTGGGTCTGGTAGCCTTGGGGAGACCCAGATACACCTCACGCTTACATCCAGGACTGGTGAGGTGGTTACTTCAGGGAAGGAGTTACCCTGTAGCAGTGAGACTGAAGGTGAGCCACAGCTGCTTGTGGGTACTGATGTTCCCATGGACAGACTGAATGCAAGGGCGGAGGTGAGTAGTAGTACCCAGGCTGACAGTGAGGCACCACTGTCAGAGAATACCAGACTTTCTATGGAAGGTGAACTGGGAATGTTTACTAAGAGAGAGTTGAGACAGGCTCAGTTCTCAGACCCTACATTACAAGGCCTGAGGGAAGTAGCTAGTGATGCATCTGATTCTAAAGGGATGGGAATCTGTATACTGGGAAAATGGGTTACTGTATAGAGACTGGACCCCTGAGGGAGGGCTATTGGGGAGAGAATACAGCAGTTTGTAGTGCCCAGAGCCTACCATCTGGCGTCATCTGGCACTTATAGACATAGCCCATGATATTCCCTTACCAGGTCATATGGGCATAAAACATAGAAAGAGACATATTATGAAGAACTTTTACTGGCCTAGGATTTCCAGAAATGCAACAGGGTACTTCAGGACATGTGAGCAGTGCACAAAGATAGGCAAGGCAGGAGACAAGGTGAAAGCTCCTTTGTTGTCTTTGCCTGTGATTGAGGAGCCATTTTAGAGGGTAGCTATGGATATTGTGGGGCCTCTGAGTACCCCATGTTCCACAGGAAAAAAAGTATGTCCTAGTGGTAGTAGATTATGCTACCAGATACCCTGAGGCAGATGCATTGTCTTCCATTGAGGCAATAAAGGTGGCAAATCCTTTGTTAGAGATTTTCAGCAGAGTAGGTTTGCTAAAAGAAATACTGACTGTCAGAGGTGCCAATTTCATGTCAGACCTACCGGCTTGTCTGTGGAAGCACTGTGGGGTGAAGCACCTAAAGACCACACCCTGCCATCCCCAGACTAATGGTCTTGTTGCGAGGTTACACTCTACACTCATGATGATGCTATAGGCATTTGCAGACCAGTTCATGAGGGAGTAAGACAGATATTTGCCACATCTGTTGTTTACTTACAGAGAGGTGCACCAGGAATCCACAGGTTTTTCACCCTTTGAGTTGCTGTATGGGCATAGGTTAAGGGGACCTCTAGATTTGATTCGAGATGAGTGGAAGGGTGAGTGTGAATCTCACATGGAGTCTGTTGCGGTATATGTCCTAAACCTCAGGGCAAGGCTCAGAGAACTCATGGGTTTGGCCCAGGAGAACCTGGCAGAAGCCCAACAGCAGATAAAGGTCTGGTATGACAGGAATGTTCGAGCAAGAGAGTATGCTGTAGGGCAGTAGGTAATGGTTCTCATTCCTGTCAGGCACAACAAGTAAAGAAAGTCAGTGATGTTAATTACATGGTAGAACTGCAGGCAGGAGGCAGGGGCACAGATTGTTCCATGTTAACATGATAAAACCTTACCATGATAGGGAGGCCCTTGAGTTGAGTATTTGCAGTAGATGCCAGGAGGAGTCAGGGGGATCTTGTGACTGATCTCTTTAGTGAGGCTTGGACTGACACCTCATTGGAAGGAGTAGCAATGTCCCAGCAGCTATCCCCTACCCAGGTTTGAGAAATCTGAGCAGTGTTACAGGTGTTTGGGGGCATGTTCATTGGGAAACCAGGCTGCACCCATCTGGTGCAGCACTATGTGGCTACAATTCCCCAAAGGCCTATCTAGCAGGCCTCTTATAGGGTGCCTGAGAGAGTCAGACAGATTCTGAGGGAGGAGATGCAGGAAATGTTGGAACTAGGGGCAATTCAGGAGTCCATCCATCTCCGGGCCCTCCCAGTGGTGCTGGTATGTAAGAAGCATGGCAGCACCAGGTTTTGTGTGGGCTATAGTAAATTAAATAGTCACACAGAGTCAGATGCTTACTCCATGCATAGGACAGATGAAGCCCTAGAGCAGCTGGGTCAGGCTAAGTTTATTACCACTATTGATCTTACCAAGGGTTCCTGGCAGGTGTTCTTGACTCCCAGTGCTAGATAGAGGTCAGCTTTTGTCACTCCTTTTGGCTTGTATAGCTAGATGCCCTTTGGGATGAAAAATGCCCCAGCAACTTTTTAGAGGCTGGTAGATTGTATCCTAGCAGGAACAGGAGAATTTGCTCTTCCTTACCTAGATGATATTGACGTCTACAACATTCCTGGCAAGAGCACCTTCAGCATGTCAGGGAGATGCTGGGCAGACTACAGAGGGCAGGGTTGACCATTAAGCCCAGCAAATGTCAGGTGGGTATGACAGAGGTCTCCTACCTGGAACATAGAGTGGGGAGTTGTAAGATCAGGCCAAAACCTGTCAAAGTGGAAGCCATTCAGGTATGGCCTGCCCCTGTTACCAAAAAAACAGGTGAGGGCATTCTTAGGGACAGCGGAGTACTACAATAAGTTTGTCCCCAGTTATATTATCATAGCTGCTCCTTTCATGGACCTGACAAGGAAAAACAGGCCAGATAAGGTAGTGTGGACACCAGCATGTGAGCAGGCATTCCAGAAGCCTAAAGGAGCTTTGGGAGGACCCCCTGTGTTAGCCAGTCCATATTACAGCAAATAATTTGTTCTGCAGGTGGCTGCTTCAAACCATGGGTTGGGGGCGTACTTAGCCAGGTTTTCTCACAGGGAGAAGAGCCCCCAGTGGTATATCTCAGTTGTAGGCTCCAACCCAGGGAGGAATGCAATGCAGCTGTAGAAAAGGAATGCCTAGCCATAGTGTTAGCACTGCAGAAACGTCAGTCTTATCTGTATGGAATGAAATTCACTGTGGCTACAGATTACAATCCTTTAACATGGCTACATTGAGCCAGCCAGTAAAATGCCAAGTTACTAAGGTGGAGCCTAGGGTTGCAAGCATATGATATGAAAGTGCAGGACCGCAGTGGGCTTAACAATGCCAATGTAGATGGACTCTCAAGACAGGGAATGGGGTAAGGTATTCCCAGATAGGCTCAACTCTCTCAAGCAACATTTCTCATGGATCACTTGAAAACTAGCATGAGTTTTCAGAGGGGAAGAAATGTGAAATAGGGAAATATTGCCAGCCCAGCTATCTGGAATTTTGTAAATAATTCTATGTCATTTGTGAATAGTGATATGGTTTATACAGAACTGTATGTTATGTACTGAGCTAAAATGTACCCACAGCATGCCCTGCTGACTTAGAACAGAACATACATATAAACTATATACCTGTTCAAATGTATATTTTAACAGTAGAAACTAGAACATAAGAGGGTTAACTTGCAAAACTTCAAGAAAATAAGTTGAAATTAAACTGCGTTATGATTTTGCTATAATAGTATTCTCTCACTTTCAGTGTAGCAGACCCAATGTCTATAGCTAGAAGTTTTTGTATTGTCTTGAAAGAGAAGTAATTACTAGGTTTAAAATGTAAAAGTGTTTTATTGTTTTATGACTTTCAAGATCTGCAAACATCTGAGAGATATGTAATTTTCACGGAGAGATGTTAAATTCTGTTAGTTTCTGTTCTAGTCTGGGAACTGAAGTCGGGTAAAAAAGTGATGTCATCCAAGCTAACCCAGCAGTAATGTTTGATATTAATATAAGAACTCTCTGAGAGAGAGAGAGAGACTGGGCATTTTGTATTTTGTCTTGGACCTAGCAAGAACATCCACTCATCATCACCATCTGCACTTGTCTTGCTGTAAGCAAGATTTACGGCATAGTATCTCTTTTACATATAGATAGGAATATAGTAAAGATTAGTTTAGATGTTTTCTGTATTTATTTGAGACTATTCTCCAAAGTTGTTTTAAAATATTTCCATTGATTTCAAACTCTGAAGTTAGTGTGTTGATTTACTGATTGTCTTGTTCTTTTATTATTTATTATTAAATATATTTAAACCTATCTTTGTTGCTGATATTTATGAGACATATTTAAGCTCTTAGAGTACTTGTGTATGTATTCCGTGACACTGTACAGGTGACTCCTAAGTAGCCTTTCAAGTCTTGGCAAGACTACCATTTGGATTAATAGTAACATTACAGAGTAGGATTGGAAACCCTTTGTTAAGGGCCTTAAACATAGCTGATAAGGGGTTCTGGTGGTGGTGATAACTACCTTATAGTCTGGGCAGAAGGAGGCATATCTAGTAAACCTGTGCCAGCCTTTCCCAGGTGTGTGTTTGTATATAAATCAAATCTCAAAGTGCGCGTGTGTTTGTGTGTGTGTGTGTGTGTGTGTGTGTGTGTGCGTGTGTGTGTTGTGTGTGTGTGTGTGTGTGTGTGTGTGTGTGTGTGTGTGTGTGTGTGTGTGTGTGTGTGTGTGTGTGTGTGTGTGTGCGTGTGTGCGTGCGTGTGTGTGTGTGTGTGTGTGTGTGTGTGTGTGTGTGTGTGTGTGTGTGTGTGTGTCTCAGCAGCTACTTGGGCAGGACATAAAGCACTGGTTGGACAGAGAAAATGTTGGCCTGACTTGGAAATCCGGCTAAGAACTCAACTCTATAGCTGTGCAAGTGGGCAGTCTTTTTGGGGATCTGGAGAAAGAGGAAGAAGCCATCCCCAGACTGACTGTGATCTCTGTGTGCTCTTAAGAAAAACTGCATTTTACTGTGTGTGTACTTATCATCTTCCCTATGTGTACATCCCCTAGCTATTACCAGTGGTGAGGATTGAGGCTCCTTGATTACTGGGCCAGTTCTGGAGTGTCACAGTAGTACTAACTGCACTGTTGCACAACAGTTAAGGAGACTGAAAGGAACAGTCACACTAAAACACTGCTTTTCTTTACACATTTTAATCATGACTAGATCAAAGTGATTTCAGTCAAATAAGTTTCAGTCAGTGCAGCTTCCCTTTTCCCTTTCGATGTCTAAGCTCAAGAATCAGTAACAAGGAAGAGACTGAAGAACAGCTTTTAAATATTTTTGTTATATACTTAGAAAGTTGACAGAATAACAAGGTTTGCATTACCAAGCATTTTCTGAAGACTGCAAAAACTAAAACTCATATGCTTGTCATTGTTGATCAGTTGCATTCTGCACCAATTTGACGAAAGCCACAACTTTTGCCAAAAATAGTCCTCAATATTAAAACATTGAGAAGGCAAAGGGAAGCTGCATGGCATGGTTCTGATATCAGTGAGATGAAATACATTTCGCTGTCATTATTTAATAATTTATTCATTCATTTGATCTCAATCAAAAGTCCTAGATGTACAGTCATACAAGTGGGTGCAAATGATGTCCTAGATGTACAGTCATACAAGTGGGTGCAAGTGATGTGTGTATATGTGTGAGTAATCATGCTTGTGTATGTACATCTGTGCATGTGTACATATGTGTGGGTCAAACATCAAAGTTGGGACTAGTAAGAGTTTTAGTGTTAGAGCTAGATTCTGGTACGGCAATGCAGTTTAATAGGCTTGGATGATGGGAGGGCTAGGTAATTCACTAGGATTGGACTAGTGGGGTTATTGCACCTGGTGATTAGAATAACTAATAGTGAGATAATGTGTTATGTTCTACTAGCATGTAAACACTTGTAACAGACCTCTGTTGTATGGATACATATTATGATGTTGTTAGTTTTAGTGTTGCTCATACTTGCTCCCATTTGTAGAGTTGACAACTAAAAGCAATGGTTGTTTTTTTTTTGTAGATTAAGTTCATTTACTATATAAACTCACTCAGGAGATAAGGTAGTAATAATGCTTTCAGTGTGGGTTAATTTTTTTGCTAAAATGAAATTTGTAATTTTTTTCATTAACTGGTAGAAGGTTAATAGGCATTCATAAAAAATTATGTCTTCTTTTTCTCATTTTCATGTAGTTTTCAATGTCTTTAGTTAAGTGGACTCATAACTGGAAGTCTTTTAAGACTGTCTTTTAATGGAATATTTAAATCTGTTATATTTTAACTGAAGAGAAACAAACACATATTTTCTGGATATACTTGCCAGATAAATACTGCGGTGGTGGTGCTGCAGTAGCGTTGTCGCCTTACAGTTAGACGTTGCCCGTTCGATTCTCAGTTAGAGCGTCTTCTGTGTGGTGACATGCGTGAACGGGCGTTCCTTCATTGAAGGTTGTGCGTTAGGCCTGGCAAGCCAGCACGTAAAACTCTACTGCCAATCATTAGCAGACCGGAGTTCCGCTGTGGCGACCCCTAACCGGGAAAAAGCTGAAAGAAGACTTGCCAGATTAGTTATGACCTACCATTCTGAAAATGCCATGATCCAACATAATCTTCATTGCCAAGATTGTCTGGTTGGGTTGTGCCAAATAGTGCGAAAAACACTGGAGTCCCATCAGTCCACATGAAAACACCCTCCTGTAAAAAAGAAAGAAAGAAATTATATAGTTATAAAAGTCACTTCACATTTGCATTAATATATTTTTTCAAAACAGTTACAGTAATTGACACTTTGATCCGTACATACAAAACTGTGACCAGTGGAATGCAAAACCTACAGCTACATCTGAGCCAAGATTTTATGGAAGGAGACACTCCCGCATTGGTTAACTATTGGCAAGAGTGAATCATATTATTTAAAGTGATGGATATATTATAACAAGTATAACATTAATACTTGCATCAAGATTCTTTGATTGCACAACCTCAAAATGTTTCATTGTTCTCATTATAAATATTGATTTTCAAAAATACTCATTGTTATTATAGTTTCATTAGGAAAAGTGGTCAAAATGGCATCAAATTTGTAAGAGAAAGATAAATTAATATCTGTATGCTTAGAAATGGTTATCCTTTAGGCCTGTAAGATAAGATCAGTGAGGAGGTTAGAAAGACTTATGAACTATGTATATACATATATATATATATATATATATATATATATATATATATATATATATATATATATATATATTTATACATATATATATATATATATATATATATATATGGGTCTATACCTTTATTAGAAGAGGTTTATTTAAAATTCTGCTTAGCAGTGAGATAGGAATATTGAACAGTAAAGGTTTTTGAAAAATACTTAGTTTTTACAATATAATAATGATTCTACTTACATTAAAGATATACTGAAGAAAAAACAGGAATATTTTAAAATACAGTGTGATGTACACAAACTAGCTGGTGAAAGTCCAAGTTTTGTTTATAAATAAGAAAAGAACCTTAAGAGAAAAGGGAAGCACCCTACAAGATAATAGAATGATAGTAGGGAAAAAAATTACTAGACAATATGGAGGCTACAGACAATGTTAAAGTGTCTTAAAAGGAGAAGGGCTGTACATAGACAATTAATCTGGTTTTAATATAAGCATCCAGGATGTCAACTGTGGTACTTATGAATTAATGTATTTAGCTAAGTTTTCATGTTGGCCTGCATTGTCTGTGAGGAAAAACTGAATATACCCTTAGAAAAATAATTTATAAATGTTGCTATGACATTACTAGGATGAATAAAAAAATGTATCATGTAGCTATGCATTAAGCTGTTCCACATTTTCTAAATTTGTATTTTGAAGTTTAGCTGGAGTTCATTTAGACCCAATGGGTAGGTAGTGGGAAGCAAAGATAGAATTTAAAGTATGAATTTGATAACTTTGGCTGCATGTTGCTGTAACCCTTAGTTTGAATGACACTATTTCAGTTAATTCAGTTTAAATTTGATATCTTTTGAAATCATTTTTGTGAAATTATTTAATGAATGCATTTTATATGTTTCACACATTTTAGCACATCTCAACCACAAATTATTGGCAATGAGGCTCAAACCATCAAAAACACAGAAGTCAACATGCCAGCATACATGTGACCCCACACCCTGCTAATTATAAATACTAACTTCAATATTACACAAACATAGGATAAAATCATATCCCTCAACCCCCAGAATTGTGCAGTCTTGTACACAAATTGCTCAGCTGCTCAGCTACTTAGTCAATTGTATGCAACTAAATAACTGCTGACCACACACACACACACACACACACACACACACACACACACACACACACACACACACACACACACACACACACACACACTCAATATACTGCAGTACTCCCATAGATATATAGTTATATATTTAACCTATACAGTGTGAGGAGATGGTAATTAAACGAATCTTTAAATTTTTAAAGTTTTTCATCATGTGACATAGTAACTAACTATATAAGGAATTTTATTTGTGTTGATGGATAGTTCTTATGAAGACCTTGCTTTACTACTAGTTTTGGATGAAAGCACTTAACTATCACTGTGTCGCGAATAAAAACTGTTTTATATATGTTGTGGTCTACGCTCCTTTTTAGAAGCCTTGTACATTTCCTTGAATGTAGTTGCAGTGTTTTCATTTCAGTTACTTGTGTAATAATAAAAATAGATAAATATGCTAGAAGAGTGATGGGGGAGCTTGGCTGTGGATATTGAGGAGGTAAACAGTTTAGTGGGGAGGGTACAGAAAAAGAGACTATGGAGATGTTTAGAAATCTGGAACTGTGTTCTCATTATTTTGATGGAAACTCAAGCTGAAATATTGAACTCAACATCTGGAGGGGTGACTAGGTGTGATGGGAGTGAATGATTGCATTTTAGTTCGCCAATCTTTGAGGGAAAAGGAAGGAGTTTTGAGATAGGCAGAGGCTGTGTTAGACAGCAGAAGGTCAACATCATGCACAGAGATAATCTGCTTTATTCATTGTCTCGACAATGATTTTTGTTCTTTCGTTTTATCCAGACACTTTTACAAAGGCATAACATAGGTCAAATACCTACAAAATTACTTCATGGGTTAACTTAGCATGGTCCTGGAATTATACTAGTAATCGTATAATTCTGATAAATGCTACAAAAAATGCTAATAAATGTAATGTCTTCTCATTATCATATGTACTGTGATTAAACCTATTATTATAATACAGCTAACATTATCTTTCTGTCTAACATGATATTATTATACATACCTACATGTGTGTGTGTGTGTGTGTGTGTGTGTGTGTGTGTGCGTGTGTGCGTGTGTGCGTGTGTGTGTGTGTGTGTGTGTGTGTGTGTGTGTGTGTGTGTGTATGTTTGTGTGGTGTGGGAATTAGGGATGAGTCAATTAAATATTTGGTTTAAATTTCTTCATCTGCCAGTCGACAGACAGACCTGGTAAGCCATCTCAGTGAAGAACAAATTAAGTCTTCAGCTAATACCTTGGCCATGATTGCCTCACAATGATATTTCCACATAACATTGTGTTTAACATTGTGGAAAAGAGCAACATAAAGCAAGAGAGATAAGAGAGAGAGAGAGAGAGAGACTGAGAGGGAGAGAGGGAGAGAGACACTGAGAGGGAGAGAGAGTTAATGTGATATAATGGAGTGGTAGTGGGGTGACAGCTGTATATATTGTGAAGATTCTCTTCTTGAAATCATATGGGTCATTGTTTATTCAGTCATGACTGATATTCACTTAGTAGTAGTGTCATGATGTACTACTTGAGATGTTGTGTTGTGACATAAACATAGAATAAAAGGTAATCAGAAAGAACTGAAATACTTGGCAGAGATTGGATCCATAAACCATTAAAATAAATCATGTTGCATATTAAAATTGTAAAGCAAACTATCAGTGGTAAGAACTATGGAAAATATCAAGACTGATGACTTGATAATCTGAAATAAACCCCATAAATAGTAAGTCAACATTTCTGTCTGATAAGGTACTGCTTTTTTTTGTTTGTTTTGTTTTTTTTACAGTTTTGGTTGTTGTTGCTTGGCCCATGTTAAGTCAGTAGAATCAGATCATTGACAAAGTTTAACATTGTCCTCTGTAAACTATAATTTCTTTGAAAGCAAATGAGTTTTCTTTATGGGCCATAGTTTTCACAAATAGCAAAAAGATAGCAAGAAGCAGACACCATTCCAACAACTGACTAAATCTTATTTTCTGATGGTTGCTGCAACCTGAGAGTATACTCTCATAAAATATTCAGTATGTGTTTACTCAAAACATATAATAAATTGCTGCAACTTACCACAAAGCTGTCATGTAATCCAATCCAGTAAGCCTGTCCTGATTTGTAATTATTGGGTCTTCCCATTAGTTCATAAATATAGTTATTTTCTTCAAGGCTGTGGATAGATGCCAAATGAGCCCCAGAGTAGTTTCTCTGGCAGTAGGCCTGTGAAGAACAGAATGAAAACATGAATTCCAAGTTGTTTTTTGCTTTACAATATATATATATATATAAATATATATATATATATATATGTGTGTGTGTGTGTGTGTGTGTGTGTATACACACACACACACACACACACACACACACACATATATATATATATATATATATATATATATATATATATATATATATATATATATATATACAGACACCATTCTACCCTACAGAGACACAAGGCAAACACAGTTCTGGTTGAATGATGCTTTGGCCAGTATGTGTTTTAGCTGATATCATGTACGGCTGTAATATTGTTGTAACTGCCTCAGTACTGCCTCTTATGTGCTTCTATTTTGCTCCTCCCAGCTTCTCTCTTTGCCTTCTGCAATAAAACCTATCAGTCACATTGTGGGAGTCCTAGATTTGATAGTTTAGTCTTTTCTAAAGTATCTATGCCACATTTGTACTCCTGGAAGACCGGTTTGTCTTCACTGATTATCTTTGTTATAAAATCCTACTTATACCCATTTCTCCAGACCCTGATGCTCTGCCATTTAATTTTTAAGTTTATAAGTCTGATGTCCCAAGAAAAAGGTAAGGAGGGAGTTTCACACATAATCTCAAAAAGTTTTAAAAATAAACTTATTATTCTATTCTACTAATCTGTCTGATTCTGGTTTATCACAGAGTGCAGAGCATAACAGTAACTCACCAAAAGATCAAGGATAGTTTCATTAACATCTCTCAAACAAGTTCCAGAAACATCATGATTACCTGGTAAGCTTTTCTGGTCCCCACATTTGTATTTGCACACATTGTTCTGCCATTTTAGAACTCTAGGCTGAACTCTGCCCTTTGTAATATGCCTGTCAAATATCCTGCCTGCTAACGGAATCAGGATCTAACCAATATCTGAAATAACCCCTGAGCCTGGATTTTTACAAATAGACCCACATCGGACCTTACAGTGCAGTCACCATCTGTAAAAATCTATAATTCTTTAACACTTTCTATTTGAACCAAATAACCTAAAATGGTTGCCAGAAGCAATAAATCCTTAACTTAGAATGTTGTGCATCTTTGTCAGTCAGTATGATAAAGCACATCACTAAATATGTTCCCCTGCAATACCTGCAATCCCCGCCTCCTGCAATTAAGTATTAAAATTATAAGTTACTTTTGCTATGGATGAAAAGGCATTTTCAAATCCACACAACAGTGCATCATTCTTAAAGTTTCTTCTATGTTCTCAAAACTTAATCATGCACAGTTTGTTCAGCAACATACACAGACTGTATTAAACTACAAAAAAGTATTGTAAACAATACACAGTAAAACATAGTTATTCTCACACACAACTCTCATACCAGCATTTGCATTCTGCGCCCCACAAACCCAGGATTTCAAATGTCAGTATATGGTCAGGTAAATATTCCCCAGTAACCTAAATTACTGGCTTCTATACAACATTGTACATTTCATTTCACAGTTTTTGCTGAGGAAATGCCCAGATATTATATTTCTATAGTTTTGCCTTCCTTCTGCCCTTCTTTAGGATAGGTAATAAAACTAATGTCAGTATCTGGAGGTTCAGACTGAATGCAATGGAAAAATGCTTACCAGAAATTGTGAATGAAAAAGTTCTGTGCATAGTAAATTTCTAATGAAGACTCATAGGTTCATTTGTCAGGTATATGACATTCTGGCATCCAAGAAGCTTGATTTTTAAGAAATCTAATGATTGATTTCCTATTAATGCAAGTGAAGCATAGTGTAAAATATTTTTGGAAAGTTCTAGATAATGTTGAAATATCTGTCACTATGCCTTTCAGTGTTTCAGCATTTGAAGTCATGGCCTTCAAAAATCATAGCAGACCAAAGACAAATGTTTCCTAATCTTACTCAGTAGTACGTCTACAAATATTACATCTCATAAAGTTAAATGATAGAGAATCTTTGCATGAAGTTTATTTGGCGATTCTTTCATTAAACTATCCATAAATAGTTAAAACTTTGCTCAGAATATAAATGTATCTATGTAGTACAAGGGCAAATTTGAGAAGCAAATTCATGTTGGCTAGGCTTACTTAGGCCCTTGGGCCGATAGCCTAGTACCTACCTATGATCCTATAACTTTCTTGGGTTGGCGTAAGCCAGGGAACTTTGTTGGCTAGGCTTACTTAGGTCCTTGGGCCGATAGCCTAGTACCTATCTACCTACCTATGATCCTATAACTCTCTGCCTAAATGATAGCAGCTGAGAGGTATGCCTACAACACTTCCTATTACTGATATTCACTTTACTGTTATATTTACTTTGATAATAAGGTTGCTTGATCAGGTGTTAACTCTCTTAAGTGGGCATTCCAAGTACAGGCATTCAAATACAACTAAATGAAACAGTGTTACTATAAGTGCAGATGTCACCTCTCAATACGTGACAAGAAAAAAAAAAACAATATAATGAGAGTTTCTGATGTTTTTTGACGATTTCAAGTTTTCTAACCATGTTATTTTTCTTTTAAGATTCTGATGTTTTTTGACGATTTCAAGTTTTCTAACCATGTTATTTTTCTTTTAAGATTTTAATGACTTGAACCTTTCAAACTATGTTAGGTGCATTGTTCAAAGACAACATAAAGCAACATTTTATTGAAAATGTTTCAGCTAAACAATGTATAAATTAGAAAGTGGGACAACAATCTTATAATCTCCCTGGACTAATTAGACATTCCCTTTACAATGAGATGAACTACATAAAATGCTTTTTGATTGTGGCAAATGGACATTGGTCAAAGTTTAAACTTTTATCAACTAGTTTCTTAAATGCTTCTGTACTGTACAGGATTAGTTTCCTGCCTTTTGCTCTGTGAGTTATTAGGTTGGACAAGCTTCTCCATGTCCCTGAACTGGATTAAACTACATTAAACAGAAAACTGGATAATTAATCATTGAATTAATTTACAACCCTTTTCTAGGCCTCTTGATGCTACTTTTATTGACATTAAGGACATTAAAGATCAAGTCATCGCTTTTTTGCTTTTCTGTAGAAAATATTGCAGAGCTTTGACATATTCTACTGTTTAATTGTTAATTAGCTTGCAATCATTGCATGATTTTTTTATCCAAAATCCATTTCAACCTTTTAAATCTAAGAACAATAGTCCAAAAACAAGATGTTTCAGCTAAAAAAAAACTGGAACACCACTGATAACAGGAACAGGTACTGGTAATAAAAGATAACTTCCACGCTGATATATCGTGTGCTGCTACTTAACCCAACTTTTACTTAACAAACTGTGTATGAATTAAAACTTAGTGCTCTTAATTTGAGAACAGATATTAACAGTTTTAAGTTTCCTCACTGAAAAAGTTGATTAGCATATTTTTATGATACGGATCTTATGGTTTTGTATTTCACTGACTAGGGAAGTGTGACAAATTATTCTGAAGAATACTTTCCTGATTATGATGAAAGCGCTTGATTTTCCTATGTAAATATATTCTGGTACATATTTTTTATCTTGCCAATTTCATTTGCATATGTTTTTTAAGTTTTTTTTTTCATTTGTAAGTTAGTCTCTTAATGGCAATAGTATCAAAAATTTCAGCAACATCAAAGTAATCAGCATGTACTGCTGACCTTTCTCCAAGTACATTTATTGTCTGTTTAAAGAATGCTGTAAGATTCAGAAATCATCAGGTTTTTAGTAACCCCATACTATACCATTTCTAACAGAATCACGTCTCCAGCAACATTTGGAATAAAGTCTGTTGTGGTACTGTACCATTTCTAACAGAAGCAAGTGTCCAGCATAATTTGGAATAAGGTCTGTTGTGGTACTGTACCATTTCTAACAGAAGTAAGTGTCCAGCATCATTTGGAATAAGGTCTATTGTAGTACTGTACAATTTCTAACAGAAGTAAGTCCCCAGCATCATTTGGAATAAGGTCTGTTGTGGTACTGTACCATTTCTAACAGAAGTAAGTGTCCAGCATCATTTGGAATAAGGTCTGTTGTGGTAGTGTACCATTTCTAACAGAAGTAAGTGTCCAGCATAATTTGGAATAAGGTCTGTTGTGGTACTGTAACATTTCTAACAGAAGCAAGTGTCCAGCATCATTTGGAATAAGGTCTGTTGTGGTACTGTACCATTTCTAACAGAAGTAAGTGTCCAGCATTATTTGGAATAAGGTCTGTTGTGGTACTGTACCATTTCTAACAGAAGCAAGTGTCCAGCATCATTTGGAATAAGGTCTGTTGTGGTACTGTACCATTTCTAACAGAAGCAAGTGTCCAGCATCATTTGGAATAAGGTCTGTTGTGGTACTGTACAATTTCTAACAGAATCACGTATCCAGCAGCATTTGGAATAAAGTCTGTTGTGGTACTTTACCATTTCGAACAGAAGTAAGTGTCCAGTATCATTTGGAATAAGGTCTGTTGTGGTACTGTACCATTTCTAACAGAAGCAAGTGTCCAGCATCATTTGGAATAAGGTCTGTTGTGGTACTGTACGATTTCTAACAGAAGTAAGTGTCCAGCACCATTTGGAATAAGGTCTGTTGTGGTACTGTACCATTTCTAACAGAAGTAAGTGTCCAGCACCATTTGGAATAAGGTCTGTTGTGGTACTGTACCATTTCTAACAGAAGTAAGTGTCCAGCATCATTTGGAATAAGGTCTGTTGTGGTACTGTATCATTTCTAACAGAAGTAAGTGTCCAGCATCATTTGGAATAAGGTCTGTTGTGGTACTGTAACATTTCTAACAGAAGAAAGTGTCCAGCATCATTTGGAATAAGGTCTGTTGTGGTACTGTACCATTTCTAACAGAAGTAAGTGTCCAGCATTATTTGGAATAAGGTCTGTTGTGGTACTGTACCATTTCTAACAGAAGTAAGTGTCCAGCATCATTTGGAATAAGGTCTGTTGTGGTACTGTACCATTTCTAACAGTAGCACATCTCCACCATCATTTGGAATAAGGTCTATTGTGGTACTGTACCACTTGTAACAGAAGTAAGTGTCCAGCATCATTTGGAATAAGGTCTGTTGTGGTACTGTACCATTTGTAACAGAAGCACATCTCCACCATCATTTGGAATAAGGTCTGTTGTGGTACTCTACCATTTCTAACAGAAGTAAGTGTCCAACATCATTTGGAATAAGGTCTGTTGTGGTAGTGTACCATTTCTAACAGAAGTAAGCCCCCAGCATCATTTGGAATAAGGTCTGTTGTGGTACTGTACCATTTCTAACAGAAGTAATTGTCCAGCATCATTTGGAATAAGGTCTGTTGTAGTACTGTACCATTTCTAACAGCAGTAAGTCCCCAGCATCATTTGGAATAAGGTCTGTTGTGGTACTGTACCATTTCTAACAGAAGTAAGTGTCCAGCATCATTTGGAATAAGGTCTGTTGTGGTACTGTAACATTTCTAACAGAATCATGCCTCCAGCAGCATTTGGAATAAGGTCTGTTGTGTTACTGTACCATTTCTAACAGAAGTAAGTGTCCAGCATCATTTGGAATAAGGTCTGTTGTGGTACTGTACCATTTCTAACAGAAGCAAGTGTCCAGCATTATTTGGAATAAGGTCTGTTGTGGTACTGTACCATTTCTAACAGAAGCACATCTCCAACATCATTTGGAATAAGGTCTGTTGTGGTACTGTACCATTTCTAACAGAAGTAAGTGTCCAGCATCATTTGGAATAAGGTCTGTTGTGGTACTGTACCATTTCTAACAGTAGCACATCTCCACCATCATTTGGAATAAGGTCTATTGTGGTACTGTACCACTTGTAACAGAAGTAAGTGTCCAGCATCATTTGGAATAAGGTCTGTTGTGGTACTGTACCATTTGTAACAGAAGCACATCTCCACCATCATTTGGAATAAGGTCTGTTGTGGTACTCTACCATTTCTAACAGAAGTAAGTGTCCAACATCATTTGGAATAAGGTCTGTTGTGGTAGTGTACCATTTCTAACAGAAGTAAGCCCCCAGCATCATTTGGAATAAGGTCTGTTGTGGTACTGTACCATTTCTAACAGAAGTAATTGTCCAGCATCATTTGGAATAAGGTCTGTTGTAGTACTGTGCCATTTCTAACAGAAGTAAGTCCCCAGCATCATTTGGAATAAGGTCTGTTGTGGTACTGTACCATTTCTAACAGAAGTAAGTGTCCAGCATCATTTGGAATAAGGTCTGTTGTGGTACTGTAACATTTCTAACAGAATCATGCCTCCAGCATCATTTGGAATAAGGTCTGTTGTGGTACTGTATCATTTCTAACAGAAGTAAGTGTCCAGCATCATTTGGAATAAGGTCTTTTGTGGTACTGTAACATTTCTAACAGAAGAAGTGTCCAGCATCATTTGGAATAAGGTCTGTTGTGGTAGTGTACCATTTCTAACAGAAGTAAGTGTCCAGCATCATTTGGAATAAGGTCTGTTGTGGTACTGTAACATTTCTAACAGAAGCAAGTGTCCAGCATCATTTGGAATAAGGTCTGTTATGGTACTGTACCATTTCTAACAGAAGTAAGTGTCCAGCATTATTTGGAATAAGGTCTGTTGTGGTACTGTACCATTTCTAACAGAAGCAAGTGTCCAGCATCATTTGGAATAAGGTCTGTTGTGGTACTGTACCATTTCTAACAGAAGCAAGTGTCCAGCATCATTTGGAATAAGGTCTGTTGTGGTACTGTACAATTTCTAACAGAATCACGTATCCAGCAGCATTTGGAATAAAGTCTGTTGTGGTACTTTACCATTTCGAACAGAAGTAAGTGTCCAGTATCATTTGGAATAAGGTCTGTTGTGGTACTGTACCATTTCTAACAGAAGCAAGTGTCCAGCATCATTTGGAATAAGGTCTGTTGTGGTACTGTACGATTTCTAACAGAAGTAAGTGTCCAGCACCATTTGGAATAAGGTCTGTTGTGGTACTGTACCATTTCTAACAGAAGTAAGTGTCCAGCACCATTTGGAATAAGGTCTGTTGTGGTACTGTACCATTTCTAACAGAAGTAAGTGTCCAGCATCATTTGGAATAAGGTCTGTTGTGGTACTGTATCATTTCTAACAGAAGTAAGTGTCCAGCATCATTTGGAATAAGGTCTGTTGTGGTACTGTAACATTTCTAACAGAAGAAAGTGTCCAGCATCATTTGGAATAAGGTCTGTTGTGGTACTGTACCATTTCTAACAGAAGTAAGTGTCCAGCATTATTTGGAATAAGGTCTGTTGTGGTACTGTACCATTTCTAACAGAAGCACATCTCCAACATCATTTGGAATAAGGTCTGTTGTGGTACTGTACCATTTCTAACAGAAGTAAGTGTCCAGCATCATTTGGAATAAGGTCTGTTCTGGTACTGTACCATTTCTAACAGAAGCACATCTCAACCATCATTTGGAATAAGGTCTATTGTGGTACTGCATCACTTGTAACAGAAGTAAGTGTCCAGCATCATTTGGAATAAGGTCTGTTGTGGTACTGTACCATTTCTAACAGAAGCACATCTCCACCATCATTTGGAATAAGGTCTGTTGTGGTACTCTAGCATTTCTAACAGAAGTAAGTGTCCAACATCATTTGGAATAAGGTCTGTTGTGGTAGTGTACCATTTCTAACAGAAGTAAGCCCCCAGCATCATTTGGAATAAGGTCTCTTGTGGTACTGTACCATTTCTAACAGAAGTAAGTGTCCAGCATCATTTGGAATAAGGTCTGTTGTAGTACTGTACCATTTCTAACAGAAGTAAGTGTCCAGCATCATTTGGAATAAGGTCTGTTGTGGTACTGTACCATTTCTAACAGAAGTAAGTGTCCAGCATCATTTGGAATAAGGTCTGTTGTGGTACTGTAACCTTTCTAACAGAATCACACCTCCAGCAGCATTTGGAATAAGGTCTGTTGTGGTACTGTACCATTTCTAACAGAAGTAAGTGTCCAGCATCATTTGGAATAAGGTCTGTTGTGGTACTGTACCATTTCTAACAGAAGCAAGTGTCCAGCATAATTTGGAATAAGGTCTGTTGTGGTTCTGTACCATTTCTAACAGAAGTAAGTGTCCAGCATCATTTGGAATAAGGTCTGTTGTGGTACTGTACCATTTCTAACAGAAGCACGTCTCCAACATCATTTGGAATGAGGTCTGTTGTGGTACTGTACCATTTCTGAAAGAAGTAAGTATCCAGCATCATTTGGAATAAGGTCTGTTGTGGTACTGTACCATTTCTAACAGAAGTAAGTGTCCAGCATCATTTGGAATAATGTCTGTTGTGGTACTGTACCATTTCTAACAGAAGCACGTCTCCAACATCATTTGGAATAAGGTCTGTTGTGGTACAGTACCATTTCTAACAGAAGTAAGTGTCCAGTATCATTTTGAATAAGGTCTGTTGTGGTACTGTACCATTTCTAACAGAAGCACATCTCCACCATCATTTGGAATAAGGTCTGTTGTGGTACTGTACCATTTCTAACAGAAGTAAGTGTCCAGCATCATTTGGAATAAGTTCTGTTGTGGTAGTGTACCATTTCTAACCGAAGTAAGTCCCCAGCATCATTTGGAATAAGGCCTGTTGTGGTACTGTACCATTTCTAACAGAAGTAAGTGTCCAGCATAATTTGGAATAAGGTCTGTTGTGGTACTGTACCATTTCTAACAGAAGTACATCTCCAGCATCATTTGGAATAAGGTCTGTTGTGGTACTGTACCATTTCTAACAGAAGTAAGTGTCCAGCATCATTTGGAATAAGGTCTGTTGTGGTACTGTACCAGTTCTAACAGAAGCACATTTCCACCGTAATTTGGAAAAAGGTCTGTTGTGATACTGTAGCCTTTTCTAACAAAAGTAAGTGTCCCGCATCATTTGGAATAAGGTCTTTTGTGGTACTGTACCATTCTTGACAGAAGTAAGTCCCCAGCATCATTTGGAATAAAATCTATTATGGCTTCTTGCTTTTCAAAAGAATAATGCTCAGGTTAAGTATTGCAGTTTTTGGGGTCTAATGTATCTTCTTTCTTTCTGAAATAATACTACTTGTTGCCATGGGTCAGGGATGTATTCACATGCCAAAATGTGGTTGAATACACCTAAAAAATTGCTGCGGGGTGAATAAACCAAAAAACAACATTTTGTTGTGAAATAAATCTACTCACAAGGCACAAGGTTCTAGAAGAAAAACAGCCTCCATATTCTTAAACTGGAACAGCATCAGTCTCACCACCTATGATTTTCTCTTGATAGTCTCTCCTGAACACCACTTCTTCCTACTTTCCTCTCCCACCACCACCCACTCCTCATACTCCTCCCCACTTCCCACTTCCGTTCCCACTTCCCACTTTAACACATCAGATGCATAGCTATATGAACTCTTTTAGATCAAATCCCCACTGACTCCTCCCTGGGTCAGACTATATCTACTCCTCATTCATCCATTTATACAAAGACTTCCTAGCCACTGCCCTCTCTTACACATACAACGTTGTCAAAATAAACAACATTGTGCCCAACATCTGCACAGAATCCATAATAACACCTATTCCTAAAACAACAGAAAACAGAAAATCCCTCTCACTTTCAACTCATTTCTATAGTCCCCACATTTGAAAAAAGCAAGGAAAAGATACGCTACATTCAATTGACAGATTACATTACTGATACCTTATCTCCAAAAACAGTTTGTGTTTGGTGGTTACAGTATCATGGGAGGTTTTTTATCCGTGTCTGATGAAATCCTGAACAGGATATACAATGGAAACCTTACCAGGGCAGTCTTCATAGAGTTAACAAAAGCATTTAGCCTAAAAGGCCACTCACTGCTGTTAGACAAACTAATAGAATGTGTTATTATCAAATTCTTGAAGCCCTTGCTTAAAGCCTTCATTTTCACAAGATCTTATAAAGTAAAAGTAGATCTCTCCTTCTCAAACATATTGCTACTTTTTAAAGGTGTCTCTGAGGAATCCATCCTTGTACCTCTTATTTTTCCTTATTCATTAATACATTCCCTTTATGACCTACTGTATATTCCAGTCATATTATCTGCAGATAACAAGGTCATTTTCAGCTCCCACCAGTCATACTCAATAATAAAAAATCAACTGCAAAATGATCCACCCAATAATAAAAACTCAACTCCAAAATGATCTTTCCATACTCAATGTCTACTACAACACTAGCTCTTACCGAAAACCTATAAGACAAAACCTATCCTCTTCAGCACACAGCAAAGGCTTGCCAAAGATCCCAGTATAATTCATATCACAGATTTAAACAATTTAACAATTCAGATACATGGGAATCTGGATTGACCCAACTCTTATTTTCCAGAACCACATTGAAAGTTCAATCAAGAACATTAGAACTTGATTTTCCTGGACCAGAATACTCTTAGCTCCAGCCAAGGCAGCCATAGGCAAAGTTGTTCTGCTTACCCAGTTAGTGTACATATTGTCCATTATTGTAACAGCATCAAAGAAAAATATAAACACCTCACAAATCATCTCCCAAGAAAATATATTTTATAATGAACTCATCTTATCAAGAACACCACTGAATAGCTCTTGCTAAGGCCAGATGACTTCCATCAAAGATCTGACTTCCTGCTAGCATCCTTGTGCAACAAAAACCTTACTCTTGAATCACACTCACCACTAGCATAAAAATTCTTCTCTAAAACATCATCAACCTAAGATAACTTTCACACTCTTCTCCCAGTCTGGTCATACCTGCAATTAAGCTACACTGTACTGTCAATTTGCCTGCTGGCAATTCAGTTGAAATCTTACCTCTTTCTTAACCCTCTTTTATTTCTTTTGCCCCCCCCCCCCCCACACACACACACACACACAGCCTCCAACCAGAGGTGGATTAAGTGAATTTTGGGCCCTGGGCTGTTTTCAAGTGACAGGCCATGAGCCCAACACATCTCTTTTGGACCACAATTACATGCCCAAGCTCTTTTGGATATATCTTTCTGGTGTAAGAGCATTTGAAACGCTGCCATTATAATCCACCAATTTCTATACCTATCAATTATAATTACTTGACTGTGTACACTTCAAATGTCCAACTGTGATAAACAATGGCTCCAGTAAACTATTGAATTCTGCTTTAAACAAATGCTCACTAGTCTTACAAACTCAGTCTAATTACTGTTTAGCTTAATCATTACAGCAAGGTTAGACATTTTCATCAACAGATGACCACTGTACCATTACCCTGCAAGTATAGTCCCAATGTTAAATGTGTTTATCACAAAGTCTGAATAATTTGATACTGGCAGCAGGGTCAGACCTTCCCAACCACACACAGTCTCATTCTCAGAAATTGTAGCTCCATTATTTTTTTGTGTACTCCTCAGATGTCTGATTGTGGTAAAAATACATAACATTATGTATTTCAGGTTTATTTCACACAAACATATAGCAGCCCAAATATTACAACTTATTTCTCAAAAATTCACACTAGTCCTGCAAATTCAGATTGTTTATTCTGAACAAACAATAAAGAGAATAAGTTACTTTTATACACAGATAATCTCTGCTCCCTCATTAATCATAGCCACATTGCTGTGTATCCCCATCTGATTGTAATCAAAGATAATATGAACCAACTTTTAAGGAATGAATCAGGAAAAAGGTCAAAATTTAATTAGGGGAAAATGACCAGAATCAGGGTCAGAACTGACATTGCTGTTTGAAAATTGCTAGAATAAACATCTTTCCATTAGCATATATTTTCTGAAGAAAGTGAAGTCTAAAACTCAAATGTATGTCACTATTTAGTGACTGCAATCCTCAATGATTTGACAGAATACAATACATTTTATGAGGAACAAACCAAAAATATGAAGTAGAACCAGTGGCATTCTGTGAACACAGGGACAGTTAAGAGCTATGACATTTCAAATTTGTTTCACACACAGAGTAGCCAGCCCACCAAGTATTCCAAACTTGTTTATCACGTGTTTCAAATATCTGTTGGTGCAAAAAGTACAGTTTTGTACCTACCATAAATGTAGATGTTCGAGGATCCACATTGCTGCAGTCCTAACTATTGGGTAGTCCGCTGTGTCCCAGGCCGAATACCCAAAGTATATGGCTTGACGTGGGTCACGGCGCATTAGACTGTGGCCATCAGTCAGGGGTACTAATGCATGACCCCGACCATATCCCAGTCTTTTCTTGCCCCAGATGTCAGAAGACCCTAAAAGACAAGGCCAACACCAAAACACACCAAACATACCTGCACCAAAACATATACAATATATACAAAGGTACCAGAATATAATCTCACCTACACAACCACCCCTAAACACAGAGGGAAGGAGGCTGCAGCAATGTGGATCCTCGAACATCTACATTTATGGTAGGTACAAAACTGTACTATGTTCTTCATTCCACATTGCTGCAGTCAGAATCCCAAAGCAGAGGTAAGGGAGGCTGGCAAATCATAAGGAAGCAGGAGCTGATAACATGCCTTGCAAAATAGCTGTGGCAAAACCAGCCCTAGACTTAGAGTAGAGAGGAAGGTGGTAATGCTTAGAGAAAGTATGCACTGAACTCCAAGTAGCTGCCTCCAAAATATCCTTAGTAGCCACCCCCCTTAGAAATGCTGTTGAAGTGGCAGTAGCCCTAGTGGAATGAGGCCTAATCCCAGCTGGAACCTCTTTGCCATGATGGGAATAACAAAATGCAATGCAAAACCCAATCCACCTAGAAATAGTTTGTTTTGACACAGGCTTGCCCAACTCAAAGCAAAGAAACAAACAACTGCTGAGACTTTCTAAAATCCTTAGTCCTGCTTAAATAATATGTGTACATCTAAAGTGTGCAAAATCTTTTCCCCTTTATTTTGGGGATCTGCATAGAAAGTAGGCAAATGGATAGTTTGGTTTAAAGCCACACTAGCAACCACCTCCCTATCCTTATGAAAAATCAAAAGGCTCAACCGCCATAAGGGCCTGTAACTCAGAAACCCTTCTTGCAGAAGTAATGGCCAACAAAAAAGCAGTCTTCCATGACAAGTATTTCAGGTCAGCAGTAGCTGCAGGCTCAAAAGGTTGTAGAGTAAGTTTCTCCAACACAAAATTGAGATCCCAAGCAGGAGTAGTCTTATATTTAAGAAATTGCTTGAATAAAGGATGTGAAAACAATGGTGGGTCACAATCATAGTGAGCTGAAATTGCTGCAGCATGAATCTTAATGGAAGAGAAAGACAAACCTTTGTCCAATAACTCAGTAAGATATTGAAGAGCCACACTCAAATTAATCTCCAAATGCTGTGCTGCAGTCCAAAATAAAATCTCTTCCATTTTTCTGCATACACTTTCCTTGTACTAGGTCTTCTGGCTTCCATAATCACATTTAAAACCTGTTGAGGAAGTTGAGACCTGCTGTCTTTCAAAACAGAATATGCCAGGCTGTTAGATGAAGAGTTTGAAGCTTGACATTGAGCAGATGACCGTCCCTCTGAGACAATAGGTGTGGAATCAAGGGTAAAGGCCATGGAGGCTTCCTTACCAGACTCCTCAGTAATGGGTACCAGTGCTGCGAGGCCAATCTGGAGCTATTAAAATCATCCTTGGCTTGTCTTGTCTGACCTTTAGAAGCACCTTTGGGAGAAGAGGCAGAGGTGGAAAAGCATACACATGAAGATTTTTCCAACTGAAAGAAAGAGCATCCACTTTCCAAGCTGTGTGATGAAATTCCAGCTGGTGGTTTAGTGGAACAGATCTATGTCTGGAGTTCCCCATGACACTGTCAATTTTTGAAATACATGAAGATCCAGTTTCATCCATGATTTGTCTGCTTAACACATCTGCTCAGAAACCTTGCCTGAAGAGTTAGTTGCAAGCTGAGCGCAGTCTCCCATAAAATCATTGCTTGCCTGCACAATGGGTAAGAATGTTGTTTGTTGATGTACCACATGACAGTTGTGTTGTCTGTTAGAATCAACACCTGCCCTGGAAGAAGTAACTCCTTGAAAGCCATTAATGCAAACTGGACTGCTAACATCTCTTTCATGCTGATATGTAGATGCTGTAGTCTGGTCTTGTATCCACTTTCCATCTAGATGAGCTCCCCAAGCAATGTCTGAGGCATCTGTCGTTAGAATCTGACTTGCCTCTGGCGGGTCACAGAGAGTCCCTTGTTTAGGTGACATTCCTGAGCCCACCACAAAAATTCCTTTTGAATGCAAGGTATTATTTGAATGACAGTGTCCAAATCCATAGATTTTTGAGATACCATTGTAGCTTCCTCATATGCAGTTTGGCATTGGGAAGCACCACCATGAACCCTAAGGCTTGAAGGACTGTCCTTGCAGTCAGCCCGGACTGAAGAGATAATTGATGGAAGTAACTGGAAAGATTCTTTTGTTTGTCCTGCTGTATTCAGTCTCACACCCAGAAAGCACATGTCTTGAGAGGGTACTAGACTGGACTTTATTTAGGCATCTTAGCACTGCTATGACATATCCCAAATGCTGTAGAAGGTCTTCCTTGAGCCAGAATCAGGCAGGGATAGATTTGAATTCCTTTTAGCCTGAAGTAAGCTATCACTGGAGCCAGAACTTTGAATACTCTGGGCGCAGTAGATAAGCCAAAGGGCAATGCAGAGAACTGATAATGAAAATTTCCAGCTCAAAAACGCAGATACTTTCTGCAACTTAGTCTTATAGGCACATGAAGGTAAGCTTCCTTGAGATCTAAAGTTACCATCCAGTGATCTTTGCCCAGTAGAGGTAAAAGCTGTTGTAACGTCAACATTTTGAACTTTGGAATGTCCAGATAAGTGTTGAGGATAGATAAATCCAAAATTGGTCTCCACGTGTTCCCCTTCTTTGGTACTAGGAACAGGCGAGAATAAATTTCTGGCACAGGAACTGACTGAATGGCTCCTATTTGCCTCTGTTCTTTGTAGAGGAGGAATGTCTGGCATGCCTTTGAAAGGAGGCAAGGTATGGAAATAAAACCTGTAACCGTGGTGAATGATATCCAGAACCCATTTGTCTTGGGTAATTAAATCCCAATTTTCTTTGAAAAGAGACAGTCTTCCTCCTAGAGGTGCCGCCAGGCAAGAAGGTACTGGCAGCTGAAAAGGCAGGTCATTGGGTCTGCTTGCCCTCACCAGAAGTCTGAGCAGGTAAACTCCCTGTCCTAGGCCTAAAGAACTTTGAGCTCTGCCGCTGCACCTGCAAAAATCCTTAACAGTTTGCATAGACTTAGCCTTGTCCTCCATTTTCTTTAAAACTGCTTCCACAGGCGAACCAAACAACACATCAGACTGTAAAGGAGCATCCAAAATCCTTGTCTTAACATGCTCAGCTAAGTTCTGATCTCTCAACCAGGCGTGCCTACGAAGAACAGAACCAGTGGCAGCCACCCTGGGCGGCCTGCACAGCATCAAAACCACATTGCAAGGAATGTTTACCCACTTGTTCAGACACATGAACTAAATCCTGCAACTCTTTACACTCAATACCTTCCAGAGCATCCACCTTAGATTTCAACTGTGAAAGAAGATAATTCTGATATTTTAACATGTGAAGCTGACAATTCAACGCCCTCATGGCTAAAGTGGAAGAAGTATACACTTTCTATCTATCCAAAGCCCTTGCCTCTTTATCAGGAGGGACAGGATTTTTAACAACTGAGGCCTTCACACCTTTAGGCCCCTGAGAGACAGTTTCGGGTCTGCCCTAGGACTCTTAAAAGATACTTATGAGCGTCAGGCACCCTATAATACCTATCTGGTTTAACTGGGGCAGGAGGCAAAGAATCAGGATTCAGGAAGCCTCTGCAAAACATCTTCCACCACATTCAAAACAGGAGGTATAGCTAAAGGCCTATGCTGGGGTAAAACAAGAATTCCCTAAGCCTTTTCCTGGAATCAGAGAAATCTTGCCCTTCCCATTTAAAATGCTCCCTCATGGAATGCAGAGTCTCTGAAAATGAAAAATCCTCAGGAGGAGAAGCTGAAGGAGTAGAATCATCCACATCAGAATCAGAATAAGGAGGGTACTCCTGCAAGTCTTCAGCGACGAGAGACTCAAGCCTCCGAGCATTGCTCAAAACTCTCAAACTCAGGTTCCACCCTAGGCCTCTTATCAGGAGGGGCATAGAACCCTTATCATAGTAATCAAATCCTCTGCCATTTTAAGCATATGTTTCTTAGGCAAAGACCCTGAGGCACTAGGAGAAACCCCACTGAAGCAAAACTTGGCCTGCCCTCAAAGAAGCCTTGGAAACAGAAGGGAGGCTCTAACCACCTTAGGAAGAGAAGGAAGAACAGCCACCTGAGAAGCCCCTCAGCCTGGCCTACTTCCTGAGAGGATACATCCTGTAACAGTAAAGTCTCTCCCTGGGACTCCAAAGAAACACCTGGCAAAACCTCCGGCTCCACTGAGAACCGACGCCCTAAAGAACACCGGCGTCTGGGACTGTCGGTTCTTCCTTTGCTGCTTTGTCCGCTTTTTTTAGCGAAGCGGTGGTGAGCATCCCGACGGCATTTTATAATTACAACGCTTCCCAAACACTAACCTGGCACAGTCTAACCTTCTCTTAATAGTGCGTTTGTTAAATCTAGCACATCCAACAACGTCGTGCTCAGGCCCTAAACAAGGTATACACAAAGTATGGTAATCCCTATGAGGTATCTGTTTCCCACAAGAAATACAGTTATTCACTTTTTCTGACATCCGGTTAAATACTGAGGCAAGAAAAACCAAAATATTCCCCAACTTTGATTCGGTCTGAAACTCTGACTTCAGAAACTTTCAAACGACCATGCAGCAAAGGGGGAGGGGATATGGGTCGGTCATGCGCATTGAGTACCTGACCTGGCGATCAGTCCTCTCGCGCGCGTGGACCGACGCCAGCCATATACTTTATTGACTGGACAGCGGACTACCCAATAGTTAGGACTGCAGCAATGTGGAATGAAGAACATCCTGTTCTATTACCTTTGTAATTTGATTAAAACTTTTACTTAAAAATTGTCTCTGACCTTGGTCCTTTGCCACCGCCCCATTGTTTGTGGCTTTGTCCAGAACTCTAGACCAAAGAACTTGAGATGTGTGCTTTACAGCACTACTGTGTTTCTTGTTTATGTAAAAACAGCCTTGCAAGTTAAACCATCACTTCTCTTCTGGATTGTGAGTTACACGTCTCCGTGTTCTCCATTATCTGTGGTAATTGGGATGATGTGATAAGCTAAGTAAGTAATTTTTATACTTAATTTATCCTAAGATTGTTTTTATTACTAAGGTAATTTTCTAAGGGAATTAATACCTCATTTTTTTTCTGAGGTGTACTTTACTAGTTCTGTGATTCTACTAAAGGCATTTTTTTGAAAATTTCCGCATGTTTGTCTGTTACTGTTATGTGTTCATGAGGGCAGATGTAAATACTTTTAGAGCACTTATTGATAGTGTCCTGAGCAGGTTTATTATAGGTAATGACGATTGTGTTGCACTGTACTCCCATAATTATATGATTTATTTTATATCATATATTCCAATGTTAATTTGTTTGTGCCTTTCGGCTTTTTCCCGGTTAGGGGTCGCCACAGCAGAACTCCGGTCCGCTAATGACTGGCAGTAGAGTTTTACATGCTGGCTTGCCGGGCCTAACGCACAACCTTCAATGAAGGAACACCAGTTCACGCATGTCGCCACACAGAAGACGCTCTAACTGAGGATCGAACGGGCAACGTCTAACTGTAATACGACAACGCTACTGCAGCACCACCACCGCAGTATATTCCACTGTTAATACAGTCTGAAATTAAAACTTCTGGTCCAGGTTGGCAAAATATGGTAACAGAATCATCCCCTTGATAACGTTCATTGAAAAACATCACTTAACTCTCTAATATACATATATTTTATATATATATATATATATATATATATATATATATATATATATATGTGTGTGTGTGTGTGTGTGTGTGTGTGTGTGTGTGTGTGTGTGTGTGTGTGTGTGTGTGTGTGTGTGTGTGTATATATATATCTATATATATATATATATATATATATATATGTATATAGATATATAGGTGCACTTTGTAATTTCAAAATACTGAAATCTCGAAATTCAGTATTTCGAACTTACAAATGTCCAACTATGATAAAACAATGGCTCCAGTAAACTATTGAATTTTGCTTTAAACAAATGCTCACTAGTCCTACAAAGTCAGTCTAATTACTGTTTGGCTTAATCATTACAGCAAGGTCAGACACTTTCATCAACAGATGATCACTATACCATTACCCTGCAATTATAGTCCCAATGTTAAACATGTTCAGCACAAAGTCTGATTGTGTTTCTGTTTGGGTGAACTTAGAGTTATAATATATAAGTGGGGGGTGGGGGTGCAGGGGGGATTGCCCCCCTGCTTATATGTAGTTTAGATGAGTTTGTTTGATTGTGGGGGGAGTTGTGTGTATGTTTATGTGTGTACTGTATGGGTAGCGTAATTACGGGATTTTGAATTTCGCTGCTGTGTGTTTTCGAATATGTGAGTTGTGGTTGGGTTTTCGGCTTTGTGGTTTTGAAATACTGAATTTCGAGATTTCAGTATTTCAAAGTTACAAAGTGGACCTATATACATATATATATATATATATATATATATATATATATATATATATATATATATATGAGTCTACTACCGTATTTTGAAATTACACTATCTTGAAATACGATAGTAGTGTCCCACTAACGCGAAAGTCACTAGAATAAATGAAGGGTTCGAGCTTGGGTTATGGATAGTGGATAGCTAGTAGGGCTATCCACTATCCTTAAACTAAGCCCTAACCCTAAGGTCCATGACTACCGCACTACAGTGCAGGAAATTGTATTTCCTCCACTGAACAGTAGTTATGGACCTATTTCCTCTACTGTGGTGCAGTAGTCATGGACCTTAGGTTAGGGCTTGGGTTAAGGATAGTGAATAGCCCTACTAACTATCCACTATTCTTAACCCAAACCCTAACCCTAAGGTCCATCACTACTGCACCACAGTGCAGGAAATGTCCCATTTGACCTAGTGACTTTAGCAAAAGTGTAAGTAGGATAAACGAAAATGTACTGTGTACTGTGAGACGTTAATTTGATTTGCTTTCGTGCTTGGTGGATTAAATTTTGGCTTGTTGTAGCAGCATCGGTCTGTGCTTTATTGTTTCACCTTCTTGGCCATACATATATATATATATATATATATATATATATATATATATATATATATTTTTTTTTTTGTGCACAAGTTTGTGTCCCATGTACCCCGATGAGAGGTGTATGCGCTCACACATCCAGTTTCACTATGTGCTGCCTCTAAGACTGAACAAATCTGTAGAAAAGGAAAACATTTTTTGAAAACAAGAATGATATATTTTCTTTCTTCTCAGTCACCCATCCTCAAATGCACATCAGTTGTAGCAAAACAAACTCTGATGTACTTAAAAATAAACATACTTTGTATTTTAAAATGTGACCAAATAACTGATAGCAGACTTTAGGGTTGCCATGGTAACATCTATGAAGTATGATCTATTTATGACTAGATGATGATTTTACTTTTAGGTTAAAGTTTATGTTATCATAATCTGTGTTGATTATAGATGTTGACAAGATGGATAAAAAGTAGCAATAACTGCTTTAAATACCATACTTAGTTAATAACTGAGTATATTTACCATATTGTTCTGATACTGAGTAGATTATTATTATTCAGCCAATTATTGAGTGATCAATATGCCCACTAAGAAAGACATTTTCATTAACTTTTCTAATCTGGAGTTCTGTCTAAATTTTTCATTCCCTATTGGGGATATGACCAGTATAAAGTAAACATACATGTGTGATATTATTTTCAATAACACTGACATTTGTCATTTTGAGCAATTTCTTGTCCTCATTTTCTTGTTTTTTCCTTTTATGTGCCCTTTTACAAATACTGAGTCACTGTTATTTATCACGTTTAACACTGAAATGAGCCAGTCCTTGGAATTTGTGATGTACATTCTAGATCATTTAAATAACTTTTTAAAGTTAAAGATATAAGCAGCCTCTAAGTAGACAAACTATCTTAATCACATAGGTGGATTACTAAGACTTTTATGAACCTTAGGAAAGCCATGCATGACTGGAAAAACAGGTTATTCCACATTAAAATACATATATAGATCATAATTAACTATTCCTTTCATTTATAAAGCATACACTACTTCATTAACTTCCTAACATCATTCAAAGTTTTCTTACTATAAGTTATAATGTCCGATAAATGATGCTGCATTCTACTAAAATAAAAAGATTTGTCCATGACCACTATCAATCTGCCTTTATCGACTGGATGTATCTGAATACAATCATTAGCCTGTAATTCTCTTAAAGCATCACATTCAGCAACAATTAAATTATAAAATGTTTTACTTTTATTTCTTAGAAGGAACAAAATAATAAATTAAAAAAAATGAGCATTTTTAATCTGCTGTTGCAACCACTGATGGAAGCCTTTTTGAAAGTGTGTGAGGCTGAGTTGCAGCAAGTGTTACAATGTGACAGAAACAAAAGTACAATGTTTTTTAATTTAATTGTTGCTGAATAGTAATATGCAGCATCATTTATAGCCTTTTAACTTATTTAAGAAAACTTTTGAGTGATGTTAGGAAGTTAATTAAGGAAGTTAATGAAGAATTATATGATTTATTATTGACAGGAATAGTTAATTATGATTTATATATTCATTTTGATGTGGAACAGCCTGTTTTTTCCAGTCATGCATGGCCTTCCTAACACTCATAAAAGTCTCAGTAGTCCACTTATGAGACCTATAGTGCCAGGGTAAGGATGAGTGATTGAGCCATTGAGTATTTATGTGGAAGATATGCTAAAACCTATATTGAGAAAGCCTCACCTCTGTTGAAAGACTCTAAAGTTTTTTTGGAAGACATATATGAATGTGTTAGTGAGGAAAATGATTTTTCTAATTTTATTTTGGTAACCATGGATGTTTGCACTTTATTTACAGTGATACCAAATGATTATGGAGTAGAAGGAGTTAAACAATTTTTGAATGAACATTGTGATTATTCCAACAATCAGGTTCATTTAATATGCATGTTACTAATGTTGATTTTAGAACACAGTGTTTTATTTTAATCTTTAATAACAAAAGACCACCAAAACACAAAACATCCTCATAGTGCAGTAAGCTGTGCAATAATATCCTGGAGACAACCGCGTAATAATAAAACTTTTATTAATACACACAAATAGAATGGCCAACTGCTTTCGTACTAAATATCAGGACTTCCTCAGAACCATTTAAAATCAATTAACACTTAATTAAAAGTCATTTTAAAACAAATTCAACCAATCATAGTGTTTATTTTACAATGTATATTGTTTGTCTAATAATAAATGAACTTTAAAATACTATAATAAAAACTCACTGTGCAAATCAATTACCAATCTAGAAAATGAACTTAACTTAAATCTATAGCCTTGACTTTTTAAACAGGCATTAATGACCTATAATCACTTAAACCAGGGACAACTATAGCATTAATTCTAAGCTGCCAATAAAGTTCTTTCCTTTCCAGTTTGTTTTCCCCAAATCCTCCCCGAATATCTGTCTCTATAATCTATAAAATCCCCAAATTAAACTTTTTACAAGAGGGACTACCTTTCAAATGTCTGTATAGGGCAATATTTTCATTCCTCTGCTAATGGCATACAAGTGCTTGTAGATTCGCTTCCTAAAAGTTCTTTTAGGTTTTTCCCATGTAAAAATGTTGGCACTCCTGGCAAACCACAATATATACCAACCCCCTCAACCCACAATTACCAGTAGCCAATCTCACTTGTATTGTGGGTTGGCTCACTATAACTCATTGTGCTTATAAAATTTAACTACAGTACCTACAAGCCCCACACCTCACTGTTCCATGATTCTTCAAACTATGGGTAGTAATCGGATGTTCTAACAAATATTTCAAATTAAAAGCAGCTCTGTAGAAAAAATCTAGGTTTATTACCTAAAATGTCAAGTATGTCACTATTGCCTTTAAGCAAAATCCAGTTCTTAGTCATAATATCTCATATTCTATTACTTAAATCTCTGTAAGTCAAAACCATAGAGTTAGTAGAGGACCCCTTATTATTATTAATTGTATTATTCACCAATGGGACACCCAACAAGGGCCTATATTTTGTCCCCCACCCTTCTAACACCTGGTCACAAGTTTTAAACCCCAAGGAAGAAGGCTATCCCCTATCAATAAACATCAGTGCCAGGTTACGGATTTCTATTTTACAACATTTTAATTCAGAACACACCCTGGCAACCCTAATCATCTGACTTCTAATTATGTTATTCTTTATAATCCTCGGATGGTTACTGTTGTAATCTAAATAATTATTTGAAAAGGTTGTTTTTCTAAATATTTTAGAACAAAAATGTTCTGTTCCAATATGCTTAAAAAATAGTCACATCCAAGTAATCAACCTTATCTTTGTAATGTCCGTATGTGAAGTCAAAATAACTACAAATTCCATTAATATAGTGTACAAATTCTTTCTGTTTTCATTATTTTTCCACAAGATAAATATATCATACAAGAATCTTAAATAACAAAACCAATATGTACTAAAATTACTCTCTATTATGTCTCTCTTCTCCCAAGAATACATGACCAGGGTGACGAACAATGGCACACAACTTGCCCCCATTGCCACGTCTCGTGTCGCTCTAAAAAATTCTCCTTCAAAAATAAAAAAGTTATTTTTCAAAATAATTTCCATCAACTCCATCATGAAGTTGATCATAGTACCCCTTAATGTTGTTTGGTTCAATAAGGCTTTATGGAACAAGATCATCCCCTTTTCATCTGGGATTGAGGTGAATAAATCTACTACATCAGTTGTAGAGAAGCAATACATATGGGTGTAAAATTCCTGCTTGATCCTAGACAAAAAGTCCCAGAATCCCTCACTATGTAATTTATAGGCAGTAACGAATTCCTCACTAACCTGTCCACAAAAATACCTAAAGAGTAAGTAGAACTGTTGTGTGACACCACTATAAGATGGTAAGGGGGATTCATAATATTCTTATGAGTATTCAGAATTCCAAAAACAGTTGGAATAACTGGATGACCATTAATTAAAAAAAATCAATACATTTATTTATTTATTTTATTTATTTGCAGTTTGTTTGCCAGGTTAGTCCATTGGGCTATGATGAGCCAATTTTCAATGGAGTCCTGGGGAGAAAAGCTCCAGAAGAATATAAAAAAATACTAAATACAAAATACAAATACAATGATAAAAGTTACTATAAAACAAACACAATACTGGCTATGGAATAAAGAAGACTCATATCTTATGTTAAGCGCTCTTCATTTACTGCATTAGTAAACTTCATCAGACAAAATCAGTATAACAAATTCACAACAGTTAAATTGTTTAAAATTTGGCACCCTTTTTCAACTACAAGAAATGATACCACAAACCTAAATGTTATGCTACTTCCCCCATTGCATGTACCATTATTCATGAGTTAATCAATATTCATGTATATTAGTAAACATTCCCAATACATCAAATGCAAACAATATATGCTACTATATAATTTAAAAATTATTATAAAGGGCCTAGGATATTAAATATGTATACATTTATATACATAAATAAAGTATTCATTTTAAACTAAACTTATTGTCATTACCAAAGCAACCATTTATATACTTACAGCTTTCAATTTTAATATACTGTTAATACTGCAAAGATCATTAAGTCAAGGCCATGCATAAGAATGAAGCATGAGCTGCCATATAAGTTCTGCCTTTTCCAATTGTAGTTCCCAGGGACCACCTCTGTCATTACTAAGCACTTGCTGCAATATTGCAAATCTAAAATAATGATCATGCTGTTCATGGACGTTTGTGCATTATTTAACCAATCTTTCCTTATTGCATGCATGTGCTCATAAATTCTTTCCTTGAGAGACCTGATGGTTTTTCCTATATAAAATGCCGGGCAGAGTTGACATACTGCCACATATATTACCCCCTTAGAATTACAATTTAATTTGCCCTTAATAATATATTCTGTGCCCTTTATCTGTATGCAATGGCCTTGATGTATATGTCTACAAAAATTGCACATTCCACATCTATCCATAATACCCCTGATTTGTTGGCCATGCAGCTTGTCTTACCATTCTCCAATAGGTTTTTAAAGTTACTTGCTCTCCTTGCCACCATTTTGAAACCATGATGCAATTTTGTTCTGATGTTCAAATCCTCATCCATAAGTGTCCAGTTTTTCATCATAATAGCCTTGATTTCATAAAAATGTATGTTAAATGTTGTTATAAGCAGTGCAGCATTGTACAGGCAGTGTTCACTTACATCTAAAGGTATTGAGTTGTTATTATATGATAAAATAGGTGCAAAATGACCCTTGTTTTAACTTCATTGTACAATTCCCTAAGAATATGATTGAGATAGCCTCTCTTTTTAAACATGTCAATCAAATTATTGTACTCTATTTTGAAGTCCTTTTCCAAGCTAACCATCCTTGATAATGACAATACGTTTTTGTTTAAAATGAATACTTTATTTATGTATATAAATGTATACATATTTAATTTAATATCTTAAGCCCTTTATAACAATTGTTAAATTATATAGTAGCATATATTGTTTGCATTTGGGGTATTTGGAATGTTTACTAATACACACGAATATTTATTAACTCATGAATAATGGTAAATGCAATGGGGGAAGTAGCATAACATTTAGGTTTGTGATGTAATTTCTTGTAGCTGAAAAAGGATGCCAAATTTTAAACTATTTAACTATTGTAAATTTGTTATACTGATTTTGTCTGATGAAGTTTACTAATGCAGTAAATGAAAAGCGCTTAACAAAAGATACAACTCTTTCTTTATTCCATAGCCAGTATTGTGTTTGTTTTATAGCAGTTTGTGCATTTTATTTCATTTTTATTAGTTTATACAATGATAAAAATTACAAGATTACAAATTAGAAAATTACAAAATATGATAGAATTTGGAAAGTACATATTAATAAGTTGCAGTGTAGTGGCATTAGAAGGATCAATTAGTACGATGCAAGATAAATTAATTATAAGCAAATACAGTTCTTGTACAATCTGATAGTTCCTACTGCTATTGCTAGGAGTTATAGAAACTATAGGAGTTTATTTACAGATATACAATAGCTTGTGGGGAGTGAGAAAGGTAGGGAAAGCTATGTAGAATGAGAACAAGAGCATTCCCACTGTGAAGTTAGGTATGAGTGAAGTAAGGTTTTGAAGGCAGATAGACTGTTAGTGGTACGGATAAAAGGTGGAAGAGAATTCCAGTGGCATGCTAGAGAGAAGGATAGAAAATCTTTGTCTGGTGGATGGGCAGGTTTGTGCAATTCTATTAGGTTTTGGAAGTTATATCTTAGACATCTATTAAGTTGATGCATTTGGAATGTAGAGGCAAGGGAGTGGCAAGAGAGGGGCTAAAAATAATTTTGTGTGCTTGGATAAGTTGATTATAGGTGAGATAATTGGGTAGCTCAAGCCAGTTCAGTTGATGGAGGGAACTACAATGATGGGTAGAGGATCTCTGGCCAGTTGCAAATTTTGGAAATTTTGTAGTAGCTGGGGGAGAGTTTTCTTTTCTTCATTTATAACTCTCTGATGTAGGGAGTCTTCTAAGAATAACTAGATTTTCTTGTGTGTTATACCAATCTCATTTCTAGACACAACCTCATATTATTCTTGGTCATGCAACATTGTAAGAATTTGATAACTGTAATCTATTTTTTCTACTATTACCCCTTTATCCAGTTTCAAAATTTTTAAATTAGGGTTAGCTCTCAAATTTGATAACAGTAAACTTTCCTCCTTAGACAGGTTGTAAAATCTTTTCTTATGATTTCTATGTAATGCACAAATTTCCTGGGTACAAACCCTCTCAAAAGTTGCTAACATAGAGTGAAGTGTGGGGGTCAAAGCAGCTTCTCCTCTTAAAACTATTAATTCTCTCACTTGATTTCCCCCCTTCCTCTTTAAACAATAACTGGAAATTAAGCTTACTTGTAAAACTTTTAAATCAGTGAGGGTCGCTCCCACATCACCTTTTTTGTGCTGGCACAAACTTAATCCTCTTTTTTAATGATGAAAAATAATTTTCATCTGTATCTATATTTGCATAATTAAAAATGTAAACCCCTGGTAACTCCAAAGTTTACAGTCAAATGCTGTTACTATATGATCCCTTTCTTGATTTTCACCCACTTCTATTTGTTGCAGCTGTTCTTCCTCCATCAGTAACTCTGCCCTTTGAATTTCTGCCCTTTTTGGCCCAAGGGGAACACTAAAAAATTATTATTATGCCTATTCTTATTTTAAAGTCTTTCTGAACTTCTCAAAGGTGAGTATTCCTGTTCAAAGGCCTCATTGTCAGTCCCATTGTGTATGGGGTCTCTATACCTTCTTGGTCTATCCCCATTCTCACTGTATCCTATGTCAATATTTCTTGTAACTGTTTCCTTATCTTCCCATTCATAGGATTTGGGAAAAGGGTATGCATTCTTGTCCTGGTATTCCTGTTCATCTCTTAATAACTTTTTAAACTTACACTTAAAATTTAACTCAGCCTGTTGCTCTACTTTCCCAAAAATTGTATCGTATTTCACAATTGTTTAATTGGTATTAGTTTGAGTTTTTTTTATAAATTGTGAGGTCATTATGCTATGATATTCTGTTCTGAAGAAGTCCTTTGGATGAAAGCGGAGATAAAAGCTGAGTTACGCTAATGTTGTATTTTATTTCTTTTTCTCTGTCAGTAGCTGGTGTTTTATTTTTATTTGTTTTTCGTTACACCTTTTTGCATTTTTGGTTTTACAACTTCATTCACCCTTTCCAATTCAACCATCAATTCATTAATCTATTTTGTATTTAATTTAATAATAAACTGCATTAATTCAATTCCATGACAGTCGAACATGCCTATCAATTCGTCACATTATGATTGTCCCCTTAACAACCCATTAGGAAATTTGTGCATTCTGAGTCCTCTAGGGACTTGTCCATTTTTAATGCTTTTAGTTAAGTAAGCTTTATTGTACTGAAGGCTATGTACTTCCCAACATTGCCTCAAAGTCATTCATGTTATTTTGCAAGTACTTAAAGTCCTGTGGCTGAGTTTTCAAATTAAAAGAGAACTCCATATTTGCCCAGTCATGAAATTTATTAAAACATTCAGTTTGTTGTATTTCTACACCAATGCATTGTCCATAAGGGATAGAATCCTGTGTTGAGATTCCTGTTCCAGGAAGCACGAAGCCTGGAAACATTCTGTCTCTCAATGTCTCAGTTGTAGTAATATTCACTCTCTCAAGGTCATTCGCTAGTGGTGCTAGGACTTGTAGTCTCTCAATCGATTGTTTTAACGTAGACACTCTTGGGTTAGTAACATAACTAATTGGGTCAAATCTCCTCCATTCTGGGATGATGTTTCAAAATCAATGGAGTCTGGAGCAGCATTACCATCCACTGGTAAAGAACACGCACCAAACTCCATATTTAGGTTGCTCCTTACATAGTTATAGTAAATTCAAATATTGGAGCACAGTCCATTACCCACACAGCAATTATTTCACAACACACTGAAAAATAAACCACATAGTGAAAAACAGTGTGTATTCAAGTGGCAACAAAATACCACCAAAACACAAAACATCCTCATAGTGCATTAAGCTGTGCAATAATATCCTGGAGGCAACCACATAATAATAAAACTTTTATTTATACACACAAATACAATGGTCAAGTGCTTTTGTCCTAAAAATCAGGACTTCTTCAGAACTGTTTAAAATCAATTAACATTTAATTAGTCATTTTAAAACCAATTCAACCAATCAGGGTGCTCATTTTACAACTTATGTTGCTTGTCTAAAAATAAATGAACTTTAAAATACTATAATAAAAACTCACTGTGTTAATCAACTAACAATCTAAAATTTGAAATTAAATCTAAAGCCTTGAATTTTAAAACAGGCATTAATGAAGTATAATCATTTAAACCAGGGACAACTTTAGCATTAATTCTAAGCTGCCAATAAAGTTCTTCAGGATATTATTGCCTCCAGGATATTATTGCACAGCTTACTGCACTATGAGGACATTTTGCATTTTAAGTTTAATTTTAATGAATACCACCTTCAAAATGTAGGCATGGCTATGGGCATTGCATGTGTCAATAACTATGTCAACATGATAATGGCTTTTTGGGAATCCTAGACTGTTTTTAGGGAATAACATGTTTAGTAGGAACCTAGTATATTATAAAAGATTTGTTGCTGGCATGTTCCTGTTATGGCTGGGTACACCTGAGAAACTTCAAGATTTTGTTAATGAAATTAATAACAGTATAAACTTTTTAAAGTTTATGGTTAATAACTCAAATGAGAGTACTGATAACCTGGATGTAAAAATTTCAGTAGATGGTTTAGGGAATCTTAATACAAGTGTTTTTAGAAAAATGAGTTGGAAGAATAAAACTTTACATCGTACAATTATGCAGCCCAATTATATTTATAAAATTGTATTAAAAGGGCAGTTCTTATGAGTTTCTAGGCTGCATACTAGTGATTTAGAGTTAGAAGAAGTATTTAGTTCAATGAGTAATGAATATGAAAAAAAGGGGAATAAAAAGAATGAAGTGATAGATTCCGTTAATGAGGTGAGGTCGATAAGGAATAATAAAGGAAGATGCTATTTCTCTAAATGTAGATTGAATGAAGAGAGTTTGGATAGCTGTAAACAGGTTAATAGAAATAATGTGAATGTTACTTTGACCTACTCTAGTAATATTAGTATGGTATATGATATTATAAAAAAGAATTGGCACATTTTGTTAATGGCTGAAGGACTGAGAAATATTATAGATGATAAACCGGGGTTTTGTTTTAGGAATGGGTTGTCACTGAAAAGGTGATTGCGTTATATAAGGGACGAAAATAAATCTACATTGATTTCAGATAGAACAGGAACATATCCGTGTAGGTCTTGTAAAGCATGTGGATCTATAACCACAAAAAAATCATTTATTTATCCTGTAACAAAAATGGAGTATTTCCTCCATTTACATGCAAATTTTAAGAGTAAATATTTGGTATATTTGGCTATGTGTAAGAATTGCCTGCGTTACTATGTAGGGAAATTTAATCGCCATTTGAAAGAAATGATCCTAATGCATTCAGGGGATATAAGGAGATATGTAGCATCCAGTGCTCTTAATAGACATGTTAAAGTCAATAGTGGACATAATTATGGGTCCTAATGGAGAGATGAAAGGGTCGTAATGGAGAGATGAAAAATCAGCAAGCAAAGGAGAGTAGTACTGCTAAAACTGAATTAATCCTCAAGTCTTGATGATTATCTTCACAAGGTGGACCCTGTTATTCACAAATCTCACCAAGGTGACACTGATATATAGACTGCATTTATATAGCAGATGTCATGGACAGAAGTAAGACAAAAGCAAAAAAAGATAGCTGGGTGCACAAGATCCAGGATAAAAAGTGCCCAATCCTGGTAGGTGCACTGGTGCCAGGACTGGAAAAAATGACAGTGTACAATCCTCAAGATACGGAAACATTCTTACAATGGGGTCAGGCCCAGGCCCCTGTTGTAGAAGGAAGTAGCAATCCACAAAAATCACAAAAAATGATAGGCCAAAGAAGAGCCATAAAGACAATAGAGGATAAGAAAGAAATTATGTATTGTTACTATTATGCAAAAAGCCCAGAATTTCCAGATAGAGGAGATACAAAAAGATTAAGAGATAAATTAGAGGAAAGAAAAATACTTCCGCAGGAAAAAACTGTCAGAAGCTTCAAATGAATATTTGTGTTCATTAATACAACATATTTCTGAAATACTGTATATAGATTTATATAATAAACTTTGATCTATTTGGAAAAAGAACCATCTGAGCAAGTGCAAAAATGTAAATAACAAAACCTAGATATTTTTGAAAGGTATAAAGAATAAATATGGACATGGAAAAGAAAGAGAGATTTGATATGGGAAAGAAATAAAGAGAGATTTGATATAGTGCAATATTTAAGCAAAGGGGAACGCCAAATTAATCAGTATACAGAAGGCAGTCCCAGAGATATTTGAAGAGAAATATAGGCAAAGGCATCTAGATATGTAGAAATTCACAATAAGGAAAATTATATTACAAAGATGGAATGTAGAAAAGATAATCAGTGAAGTAGAAGTTAAAAAAATAGAAGTTGAAATTATGGAGTGCCTGCAATGTGAAGGATTTAATGTATAAGGTCTAACACATATTACTTTTCAGCATGATGGAGTGAGTCCTTAATGTAAGGAGAATCAGAAAGACCACGAGACATCTGAAGAAGAAATATGGACATGGAAAAGAAAAAGAGATTTAATATGGTGTAATGTTTATGCAAAGGAGAAATCAAAACTAACCAATACAAAAAGAACAGCACCAATACAGGCAAAGGAATCCGGATATGGAAAACTTTACAATTCAAAAAATAAGAAGACAAAGAGGAAAAGTAGAAAAGGAAATTAGTATTGGACAAGTTAAAGAAATAGAAACTGAGGTTATAGAGCACCTGCAAAGTAAAGGATTCAGTATAGAAAATCTAATGCAGAAAGCACCACAACAGGATAGAGCAATGAATATCTAAATTAATTAGAAACTATTAGAACAGGAAGCAATTGGTCAGGTGCCATATCAAGATATTTTGCAGCCTTCCACAGAAAACCAGTATAAGCATTCACTTAAAGCTAGACAGCAAGGGAAGGAACAGGAAACTGTGGAATCTATGATGCAGTCAATGTTGAGGAGTGATAGGCCATTGAGTTCCCACATGACAGAGCAATGTATGGTACAGGATGAAATTGAGGAGAAGATGTCACAGGAAGATGCTATAGAATTTTCTATAGAATTCCTACAGGAAATGAAAAATAAGGCATGTGCCCTGAGCTTGGAAGAAAATGAGCTAAGAGAAGAGTTGTTAATAAAACCCCAAAAGTTAGAAGTCTAATAAAACAAAATGAACACAGTAATCAGCACTGTCCATAGAGATCCATGCAATATGACAGAAGTAAATGGAATATATTACTAAGCAGCTAAATTAATAACTGCTAAAGCTCTACCACAGGTACACAGGGTAGTGAGGGAAAGGAAGGGAAGAAATCGTATACCATTGTGGAAGTATCAAACAGAGGAAAATATAAAGCAATTAAGACAAGAAGTGTCACTGTTAGAAGACTATAGAAGAGGGAATAGATCAACAAAATACTAAGAAAGATAGATCTGCTAAAAGCAATGCAGAATATTAGAACAGACCAGGATCTATCATGCACTATCACAAATAATAAACTAAAAATGTCATCACAGGCAAACAAACGTAGGAGATATGCAGATACATATAAAGGAAAAGTACAAAACAAGCAATTTAATGATGACCCAAAAAAGTGTTATAGATAATTGGGAAGCAAGGTAAAATGAATTGAAAGACCACCAAAAAAGGAAGACGTAGATGCATTTTGGAGAAGTATCTATGAAGATCCTGTGGAACACAACAAAGATGCTAAATGGATAAAAAAAGTAAAAGAAATGGTAAGACGTTTAAAGGTACAGGATATGACATGGGATGAAATAACAGCCAGAGAGATTGAAACAAAGTTAAGAAAAGCCTTTAATTGAAAACCCCCAAGCCCAGATGCAGTACCTAACTTTTGATTAAAAGTATTAACATCTTTGCATGAAGACTTAACCATGAGTAAGAGCTATTTATATGTGCACCCCGAACAGACACCAACCTGCCTAACAACAGGCATTTCACTGTTATTACAAATACTGGCTGTGTGTGTGTATGTTCATATATAATTACAAGTGGGCCTGGACTGCAGTGTGTTTCACTATAATTTGTTGGAATGGCAGAAGGATTTCGTAGACCAGCTCCTCTTGTATTTGATAATAATATTGCAGAGAATTGAAGAGTGTTTGAGCAATAGTACAATATTTTCATACAAGCAGCATTTTCTGATAAAGATGACCACGGAAAGGCATTTATTCTGCTTAAGTTAGCTGGTTCAGAAGCCATAGAAAGAGTGCATTCATTTGTGTATGCACCTGCTGTCTTTGCAGGAGATGGGGACAACCATCATATAGTGGTACCGGCTGAGTCAGGGGAAGACCCTGAGTGCTTAAAATGTAAATTTAGAGAAATGTGTAACCCCCAAACAAATATCACAATGGAAAGGCACTTATTTTATAAAAGAGATCAAAAGCCTGGTGAAACTTTTGCAGCATATATAACTGATTTGAGAAACAAAGCTAAAACATGCAGATTTGGTGATTAAAGGGATGAGCTGATAAAAGGCAGACTTGTTTGTAGTATTAAAGATGATGCTGTGAGAAAGATTTTGCTTTGTGACAGTGATTTAGCTTTGAATAAGGCCATTGAAATTTGTCAGATATACGAGTTTACAGAAAAGCCCACAAATATGCTTATAAATGAGAAATGCATGTTTCCAGTAACTTCTACAGTTAATGTTGTTAGTATGCAGCACATGGTTACAAAAAACAGGCCCAAGTACATGGCAGCAACTGTGACCCTGCAACATTCACTGGGAAACCCTGTACTTTTCTAGCAAGTTCCAAAGTTCTCACAGTCTCAGTGCAAAATCCAGTCATTAATTTCATGTATTTCCACAGGGGAAAAGTACACTGGTCTGTTGTTTACAGAAAACTGACTTTTGTTAGCTCGTGTTTGCTTTACAGTAGTCACTGTGCGCTCTGTCAAGAATAATGTTATAAAGACACACAGTATAAGACTGTCACAGCATATCTGTGAAGCTGATTACATTTTGTTTGTGAGTTGAATGTTTTGAAATAATAATTTGCAGACAATACAGTACCATTTAAACTGACTGAATTTTTACTGAAGTTATTTCTCATAGGGAACTTTTTATAAGCCTATTTGTCTCAAAATCAAAGCGTTTATTATGTCAAATCAGGAAGGATGTTTACTGCTTCCAGAAAGAATATTTTCACACAATGAGGTGCAATGTAGTTTGCTAAAGCAGTAGAAATGCAATTAAGGGCAAATTGAAACTCTTGAGAGGATATTCTAGCATCTTTAAAGCTGTGGGTGGCAAACTTGCTTTTAACTTTAAGAAAGGTTCAGGTTTGAAGGCTGTGTTAGAAAAAGATGATTTTACAATTTCCCCAAGTCACACAGATGCAACTGAGAACAATTTCATATAGCGTTTGTAACCCAGTATCACCACATTAATACAGAACCCTATTGTACATTTTTCAAGTGGGGTACATACAGCAGGCTCAGCATGAGTTATAGATATTCCAAAATGTGGTATACATGATTCTGTTAGTAGTAAAAGAATTTTTAAAATGTGAGTTGTAGTAAGTAGTTGGATATTAAGCATTATCTTATTATATTTTCACTGTATTTTCTAAACTATGTTTTTATTGATAAGTAACATTATTTATTTAAACATTGTTTAAACTACATATTGGTTGCTTTAATTTTCACGTCAGGCATTTTAAACTGTAAAAAAATTCAGAGTTACTGTATCTGTACTGAAGTCTCCTTACTCAGTGGGTTGAAATAATTTAATACATTTGTGTTTTATAGTTTTTGGTATGTGTGTGTGTGTGTGTGTGTGTGTGTGTGTGTGTGTGTGTGTGTGTGTGTGTGTGTGTGTGTGTGTGTGTGTGTGTGTGTGTGTGTGTGTGTGTGTGTGTGTGTGTGTGTGTGTGTGTGTGTGTGTGTATGTGTGTGTGTGTGTGTGTGTGTGTGTGTGTGTGTGTGTGTGTGTGTGTGTGTGTGTGTGTACGCGCACGCACCTGCGTGTGTGTCTGGTTCATGACCCATGCCTTCACCACTATTGTGAAGCCCATGCCCTGGCCCAACAATGAAGGAGCCTCAATCCTCACCACTAACACCAGAGAGGGCATCTCATTTATGAGGAAAGGATAACAAATTCACACAGTAAAGTGCAATTTCCCTTAAGAGCACACAGAGAACACAGGCAGTTTGGGACTGGTCACTCCCTTGCTCCCCAGGTCCCCAAAATAAGACTCCACACTGGCAGAGCTATATGGTCTAGATCTCAGCCAGCTGGGCAAGCTAAACTCTCCAGCATTCTCTCTGGCCAACCAGTGCTTTGTGTCCTTGCCCAAGTAGCTGTCACACACACACTTTGAGATAAGAGCTTATACAACCACACAGACACATCTGGGAAAGGCTGGCACAGGTTCTCCAGCTGTGCCCCTTTAACCCAGACTATATGGTGGTACCACTTGCCACCACCCAGCTAATATTTATCAGCTACTCAAAGGCCCTTAAAAGGATATCCAATTATTACTGTGCAATATTATTATCCAATTGGTAGATGTGAATAAACAGTCAAAGCTTATTTGGAGTGACTTGGACAGTAAACTCAATAAATATGCAATTTACTCTAGAGCTTAAATTATCTCTACACAAACCGGCCACAGTTAAAAGGTTTTATAATATTTAATAATAAATAATGAAAACCACAAGACAATACTTTCTACTACACAGTCAGTGCTAGTCAAGAGTGCAGAGATCACACAGAAATACTTAAAATAACTCAGTAGTACAGTTCTGACATCACAGAAAAAACACTTAGTCTAAACTTTCTAATTTCTAGCTCTCTAAAAGAAAACACGTCAAAGAAACTTACATAAGAAAACAGGCAGAATGCTGTGAGTTTAATGATCCAGACAAAAATGCTTAATACCTTCTGATTTTCTCTGTTTAAATTGCTATTGCAGTTCTGATAAATATTACATCATCTTTTACACTTTCCTGGTGTTTCCAACTATCAGAAACTGCATTTACATTATTTTACACTTAGAGCAATAAAGGACATTCTACATGTAAATTCTGGTCATTAACTTTAGCCTTAAAACAATAAGCAGGAAGCCTTCATCTAGCTGGACTGGAGCCGACTTTAGGTCAAAGGGTCACAACATGCTTTTACTGGTTCAGTAGAGAGCACTGTTGCCACATTTTTGTAACAGCATTTTTTTCATTTAAGACAACAAGCCTGTGATTCACATTCATATTTACAAATGATAGAATTATGTATAAATTTCTATCTGGCTAGGCTGGCAACCTTCACCCATCTATACCAGTCTTCACAATTATGATCAAACATGTTTCATAAATGAACAGTTCAAGATACTTTGTATATTGCACACCAGACAGTACAGATTCCATATATTATATTCACATCTATAACTACGGCTATATTTATATCTGCATCTTGATCTACATCCATAGCTATCGATATATATATAAATATATATATATATATATATATATATATATATATATTTCTTTATCTTTACTACAGAGAATAGAGTTTGTGATTAAGGCAAAGCTATGAGTAACAAAACACGTTACATTCCCTGACCTAATAATACATGATTTTATACATATTTAATACCAACCACTCTCATATTCTATCTATCCAGTTTAGTTTAATTTTGGAAGATGGACTAGTTAAAAACATCCAAACTTTTCTAAATACAAACTGAAAATGAAAAACATACACAGATGCATTATAGAGTAGTACTAGGCTAAATGCCCTTAGGGGCCATTTTGACTCTAGCCAGTTGCCTCATGTGAGAATCAAACCCTGCACCGTGTGTCTATAAGGCAACCACCTTAACAATTATGCCAAATTATACATGCATCTCACACAATAAATACAATAATAGCTTAGAAAGTCATAGGATCTAGTCAGGATCTTGTATTTATTAGGATTATTTTCAATAGGTATCCTTCTGACATCAAATGCATAAATGAAATCAAGAGCTAAATGAGGAACAGGATGTGTAGCTGTACAGAATCTTTCTGTTACATGGTGAGTGACCAAGTGGTTTATAAACAAAATATTTATGCAGCTGGTTTGCATGCTTTTGGCAACACTGAATGATGTGTATGAATTAAATGTTGCAGACATGCAACCAAGCCATCTATATAGTTCAGTGTCATGGACATGTTGGAGGTTGATCACAGATATCAGAACATAGTAACAAATGCATGACAGTCAGTTATGCATCAAAAATCTCATTAGGCTAAACCCTCAACAGTTTGTTTATGCCAGAGAGAGATCCTGCCTATTAAATGTAGTTAACTTATTTGAGATGGTCACAGAGACTTTTGACAGTGGTCATGAAGTTCACATAGTATACCTGAACCTAGCCAAAGCATTTGACACCATACCCCATGCAGCATTGTAAGAAAGTGGAATGTTTTAAATATAGATCCTTAATAAAGTTGTTTGCTAGCAGCAACCTCTTAATTAGATACAGATCCCTTTAATGTGGAATTTAGATGACTTTACTTCTGCACAGATTTTACATTTGTACTGATATTGGTGGATTGTAATGACAGACGTTTGAGTGGCCTTTTATTGTTGAAATTTTCTGAAATTGGTAGTTTTGTCATTATTGGTTCATACATTGTGTTTCATTGCTTGCTAGAAGACTGTTCAAAACTACAAATTTAAAACACATTCTAACAAGTGGTGCTGTATTCTACAAGGAATATAATTTAATACAATCAGGAAGGTTTTCTTTTCACCCATCTATACCAGTCTTCACAACTATGATGAAACATGTTTCATAAAACATAGAGATTTAGAATGTAAAGAACGCATACATGTATGCATGGCCCTAAAAATGTGTAAGGAGCCTATAGTTTGAAAACAGCCCAGAGGTAAGCGTAGTCCTCCACTGGCCAGATGCAAAATGAATATGTGTTTTCATGCTCTTTCAATGAATGTGAGTTTCAAGGGCAGAGAAGTTTACTGCTCATGCTGAGTCTGTTTTCATTGTGAGACTGTATTGTTCGGCAAATGGCTCAGTGTTTGCGCTATTTTATTTCAATTTCTGTAATCATTGTAGAAGTAAATAAGAAAACAGTATGCACGCTGACAATTTTGAACAGTGTTTATTGTAACTGAGGAGAAATAGCCAAGTAATGGAGCACTGGAGTGGCTGATGAGGGTGCTGCTGATGGACTGGCAGGGGGTTACAGACTAATCATTCAAGTAAAACAAAGCTCATCCCTGTCCATATTCAAATGCAACTTGGATCTAAGGATGGGTAACAAAACATGTACTCCAGGATTGCCCCTCAAGACACTGTACAGAGGCAGTTCCTAAATGCTGTATCCCTTCCATGGGTCCCCTCAGATTATCTATGGTATAATCACAGATAGTCTCACTAGGGCTAATGTACAATTATCAGCCATGGGATAGGTAAGACCAGTCAGGAAATGTTAGCCAATTTCATTTTTGGTACTTGAATTAAGCTTAAAATGTCCTCTAAGTGAACCTATGTTGTGGTAGCAAATGTTTTTTTTTTTAAAAATGCCCTTTTTAGCTCACTAAGTGCCACTCTCACCCCCACCCCCCCAGTATTTAACAGCCTCCAACTATTTTGCCTATTTTCCTTACAGAGATGAGATTTTCTCTGATGATGGTATCATTATAAAAGGCCCAAAAGTTGTTGTTCCAAAGTCCTTGCAACAAGAGTACATTAGTATTTTGCATTGTGGCCATGTAGGAGCACATTCTACCAAAAGAAGAGCAAGAGAACTAGTATTTTGGCCTATATGTCACAGGATATTGAGAGTACTTTAATCTTGTTCTGTATGTAATAGTACAAAGCCGCATCAACAGAAAAAAACACTTCAGCTAAACCAGATTCCTGAACTACCTTGAGTGATAGTAACTACAGACATCTTCAAGTAGAATCGTCAACATTACTTGATGTTAGTAGACTCATTCAAATTGGTTTGTGATTGACCTACGTCATAATGTACCATCCAGCACTGTCATTACTAAGATGAAATGTCATTTTGCAGTCCATGGTAGTCTGCACAAAGTTATTTCTGACAATGGTACACAATTTACAAGCCAACAGTTCAAAAGATTTGGTGAAGAGTGGGACTTTACACATGTTATGAGTAGCCCTAAGTATCAACAGTCAAATGGTTTGACAGAGCATGCAGTTCAAAGTACGAAACAATTACTAGAGAAGTCAAAACATGACAATAGTGATGTTTTCCTGAATCTCTTGAATCTCAGAAATGTTCCTCATGATAAACATCCTTGTTCACTTGCACAGAGACTTCTGTTGAGACAAGCCAGAACCACACTACCAATTAGTAGTCAATTATTGGTTCCATGTGTCAAGAACATCAAGTCAGTGAAAGTATACCTCTCAACCTGGAAACAACAAAAATCTGGACAAAGGCCCATGAAAAATAGGTACAAATCTGTATGCTGATTAACATAAAATTTGCATACATCATTATGTAACTCCACCCACTTCAATAGAATTGTAGGGTACCAACTTCCAAGTGCAAACTGAACAACAGACAACCAAAATATGGCCTCAGCCCAGATTCTGTAATAAATTATTTTTTTCTTTTGAAATGTGTAGCAATGATGTTCACTGGGAAGGGAGAAAATGAAACACCTTAGGATTTTGTTTTTGGTGGCTTGCAGTATGTGGGTCTTGTGGTAAAATTAAGGCATTTAAAAACAGGGCATTTAATGGTAAGCATTTAAAAGTAGGTCATTTAATGGTAGGCAATATTCTAGTCTTAGTAAAAGAATATTACAGTTTGCTAGGACCTCCAAAAGTTATTCTCTATGGCCTACTGATCAGTGGCATAGCTTGAGTTTGTGCAGCCCAGGGCTGCCTGAGTTTTCTTCCCTTCCCCCCTCACAAAATCATGGTCGAATGGGGACCCACCCCATACACAACCCTGCCCCGCAGCCATTCCAATGTCCCATTACTTGGCTGTTACGCCCCATTTACCATAAACACTAATGTGTGTACTGCTTTACTTATATGATGATTATTTGGATAAATTGGATTTCATTTAAAACTTTTATTTTATATTTTATAGAACAAACACCAATAGACATCTGTTAAATAAAGGCATACAGTCTCACAATGAAAATACACTTAGCATTAAAACTTCTCTGCTCTTGAAACTCACATTCATTAAAACAGCATTAAAATCCACAGTCAAAGAAAATGCATCTGGCCAGTGGTGGATAAAGATTACCTTTGAGCCATGGGCTGTTTCCTAATCATAGGCCCCTTGCACACGAAACATACATGTGTTCTTTGATACACTCTGCTGATTGTATTAAATTACATTTTTGTATAATGCAGCACACTTGTTATAGTGCATTTAAGTAAGCAATGAAACAAAATGCATTAACCAATAATGACAAAACTGCCCAAATCAGAAAATTTTCATCATAAAAGTCTACTCAAACATCTACAATCCACCAGTATCAGTAAAAATGCACAATCTATTGAGAAGTAAAAGTCATCGAAATAATTCCACATTAAAGAGATTTGCAAGATCTGTAACTAATAAAGAGGTTGCTGTTAGCAAACAACTTAATATTTCATTGTTTCCTCTACAAATAAAGTCCCTGTGGCCCTTGAGGAATAAATTGCCTATGTTACATTTAAAATGATAAGGTAGTAATATTGCAATAGGGATAAATGGAAAACTGATAACAGATTCATAGTTACTAGGTATCTCTGCCAAAGAGGACATTCTTAGGACAGCAGCATCCACCAATTCTAACACCTTTAAAAGTACAACACAGTACAGTATCAGCAATCCATCCACATACTGTGGGTGTAGAACCTACAGCCTTGTGTATCAAGAGCAAGTATTCTATCCAATGTGCTACAAACACAAACAGAACTAGCCTACGCAGTGCTGCTTGTGTCAAATCAGTTTGTGTTGTTAGTACCACAACAGGTATTATACTTGCTTTTGATGCAGAAGGTCTTGGGTTCTACTCCCACTGTGGGAGTAGAACCTACAGCCTTCTGCATCAAAAGTAAACATTCTACATGTTATGCTACTAACAATACAAGCAGACTCAGCATAAGCAGCGCTAAACTTCTCTCCCCCTGAAGAACTATGCAGCACAAGAAATCTGGAAAAAGCCAACATTTATTGGGGGGGACAAAAGCACAAAACCAGGGACACATTTTAAACATTGATTGTATAATCTTAAAAAAGTTGCTAGAATAAAATGTTTTGTGTTACCATGCATTTCCTAAAGCTAGAAAGACTGAAACTTAAATGGCTATCATTATTTAGTGAATTCAGTTCAACTTCAGTTCTCACTGATTTGCCAGAAAAACACAAATTTTAAGAGGAACAGACCAAAAGTATGAGCCAAACATTTTGTAAACTTTGGACAGTTGCAAAGTATAGTTAACTCCTTGAATCACAAGGGGTGGTGATGGTATGTTTGAGTCTGAGTAACTCCAACCAGCAGTTGTAACTAACTGGAGCACACACACACACACACACACACACACACACACACACACACACACACACACACACACACACACACACACACACACACACACACACACACACACACACACACACACACACCTGCCAATAACAAAGAATGCTGTAGCTGTTAACCTTGTTCTAACAAGTGCCATTAAATAACAAGTTGGAGTTGGCTGTTAACTTAATGCAGGATTATGCAGCACAGTTTCAGTGCCATTAAAGTAAAATACACCACTTCTCAATATTTTGGGAATTCTGATTTCTCCCCTAGCTGGCTTGCCATTGCTTCTAAGCACATTAAAACATGCCCTGTTAAAGTAAAATACAGCACATAGTTTGTTACCTGGGGGAGCCAAGCAGTAACTGCGGAATTCAAAAGCTGCTTTAAGCAGTTGGGGAACTGCATGCACACTATGGCCCAGAAACAAAGTTCAGTGAATCCCTCAATTCCAACAGGCTGGTAGGCTGCTCATGGAGCTGATGTCATTGTGCATGCTTCTGCATGTGATGACGTCAGCTGAAAAATAAAAAAAATTTAAAAAACAGCCAGGAAATTCGGAAATTAAGGGGTGCCACTCGGGAATCATGGCACCCAGTTATTTGGACCTCAAAACCAGTAAAAACCAAGAAATTCAGTACGGTTGAGAGGTATGAATGAAAGCCAATTTGTTGAAGAAGTGCTTATTCCAGAAGTCCTATTATGATAAGAACAGCAAACTGCTCAATCCATTACATGAAGGAGAGATAGTGAGGATGCAGATGTCCAAAGGTTTTGATCGGATTGTGTTGTGAAGAGTACATGTCTAGAGCCAAGATCATACATTGTGGGATCACATGGAGCAGAATTCAGGCAGATTTGGAAACATTTGCTCCCAGTGTCCAAGTCTGTATTGCAGTATCATACCTGCAAGAAAGACTCTTTATCTCAGAGTGAGTTTTCCAGCTTTCCACTTCCAGAGGATGCTCCAATAAATATCCCTATTCCTGAGAAGAATTCAGAAGTTCCAGAATCTGTTTGTTCACCAATGACTGCCCGTTACTAAACCCAGTTCTGATTGATATATCACTAGATCAGGTCGCATTTCTAGACCACATTCCAGATACACGGCAACTTGGACATAAGGACGCGAGTGTTGTGTTTATTTCTTAGTGTCTGTATAATTGCATGTCTTCTTTTTTCAATTGTGATTATATCATGGGCAATTCATTAAAGAGGGAGGATGTAGATCAATATGGATGTATGCCTTTAAGAAGCTTTCTAAGGGCTTGCACAAGTGTATAACTGCTGAGCACGTATGAGCCTGACTGCCATTTTGTAGTAAGCTGTTGATATGTAAGCATGTATGTCTGTGTAGTCTGTCAGTTAATCAGTCTGTTTATATTTTGTACTGCTGCTATCCATCCTGATGTGTTTCTAAATAATAAAGCAGATAAACGAACTGCCCTGCCTGTTCATCTTTACTTGTGAAACAAAATGAGTGACAAAGGCTAAGGCCTTAATGGGAATATACTTTTAAAATTAGCACTTAAAGCTAGGAGGGTCTGTCATTGATTTTAAATAGGACTCCATGATTACTAATTGAATTTCATTAATTGTGTAATTGCTACTTTTATTTAAACTGTGCATTTGGAAGTGCTTGTATGGTCTGATGAAGTGCAATAGCACGAAAGTGCTTCTTCAGCTGAGGTGTTTGGTTTTTTGTTGTTTTTAGAATTTAGTATTTATTAGCCAGCCTTTGATCATGGTGTGTATCTTTTGTGTTTACTGAGTAAAGCATATAGAGAAAAGGAAATGTGTAATATACTTTATTATAGATATTCACACAGTGCATTAATCTTATCTGAAAAAGAAAAAAAATGCATTGTTATGCAGTTCTTACTAAGTCATTCTAGAATAGAATAAGTTATATATAAAATACTTACCACTATTCATAATACTGGGTTGTTATTAGTATATAGAGGATTATATGTACTTTTCTCTGTTTCTGACCATATGGAACTTTTAAATGTCATGGTGATGCAAAAAAATGCTTTCAGTTATCATGGTCTATTTCAGGGTTAATACAAACATATTAACAGAAATATTTAAGACATATATTGGATGCCACCATATCATATTACACATCAGTTATGCATCTGGCACCACAGGAAATACCACAGCTTAAATGAAAGTCCTGTAGATATGCACAAGGGGTAAGACTGAGATTGGAGTGGAATAGTACTTATTATAAAAGAAAGGGGAGAACTGCAGTTTAATCCATTTGCACAACTGGGCAAATGCATATTTCATACCTGTCAAGTGTATCTCATTATGAGGAATGTTACTCATTCTCAGTCTTAAAAAGACTGTGTTCTTTGAACTTCCACACAGAAAGGATCTATCAGCATACAGTGCTAAGAGCTTTCTGTTAAATTAATATGCATGGTATATAATACTAAATCATATTAATTCATCAAAATAATTTTTAAAGGTATAAACTAATATATTTTAGCAATCTGATTAGTTCTTTAGTTGAAGATTTTACTAATCTGTTAGAAAGTGTTCTACACTTTGCCCATTTGTTACATATCACAAAAAGCAGTGTTTCATATTTTGGAGAAAGAAGGTTAAGAGATGTGAATTAAATATCCATGACACAAATTGACGCATCAGAAATCGAGGTTCATGTGACCTAGTTACCACAAAGCCCAGTAAAAACATTTGCAAGAATCAACCCTTACCTCAGCATAAAGCCATATTACAGACACTTTCCTCAGCAGTAATCCATGTCACAAACCCTTACTTCAGCATTAAACCATTTCATAGACCCTTACTTCAGCATTAAACCAATTCACAGACCCTTACCTCTGCATTAACCCATGTCATTCTGATCGGTATACGTCGAAAGCAGGCATTCTTGTACTGGTACCATCCAAATGGGCAATCCCCCTGATAACAGAGACAGCTTGTATCACCTGTGTACAAAATCAAAACAACAACAGCATGTTGAAATTCCATCACAGTATAATTATGTTACTTTAGAAAAAAAAATTCAGACTTACTCTTTTTTTCAGGATCAAAATAAAATCAGACACCCTTTTAAGACTAGTGCCATAATTCATGATTCTGAAATAAAGTATACACGACTGATTTGCAAGCCTGTACTTGGGAGTTTTGAAACTTGTATGAAATTAATTTGATCATTTTCTTCCACTACTTCTTAGATCTTATATGTTGTTATGATTATCAGCTGTCCGCTCAAAAGTAAATGGGCAAATAAGTATAAGAATACAAAGCAAACTGATACCTTTCAGTTTCTTAGCACTCTTTGCAATAGGCTCTAGTTTTCTTTCACCTTGGTTTTCCCATTTATTTGTTGTAATTATTTTGTTATTATTATTATTATTTCACTTTGAAACTCATCAAGGATCTTAGAGTATAGACAGTTAAGAACCATTATTTTTCAGCTTATTATTTACAGATTGACTTGTTCTGAAAGGGAGCAAAACAGTCTGATTGTGGTGAATGTGAAAGTGAATGGAAGTATGAAATATATGTACCTTGAACTGGTATCACTCATCCTTGTTTTAGTCACATTTACTGAGCCATCAGCTGTGGGCAGATCTGAAATGCAGTAAACAATGTATAGGGACAGTATGATTTTAAGTTGTGGATACATCTCTTGGGACTGTTTATACACCTACAACTGCTATGTTTTTTGCTGGAAATCACACAAACGTTCAAATGTATAAAACTTGTACAAAGTGTGTTCTTCTTTTTCTTTGTGAAATGCAGTAGTTATGGAAGACAGAGGATGCTGTAAAAGACTATGGAAAAAAAGAGATGCAGCTCAGGAGAATAACAAACTGGTTATTTAAGTCATCACTTTATGGAATTTTCTAGAAAGACTATTGTCTGCAGTTTAAGTTTATTTGAGAAACCAGAAGACCAGCCTCAGTTCAAGAGGCAAGAATATTTCATCTGATGAAGAAAAGAAGAGGATTTGTTTTGAGAAGATTTATGCTAACTGTATACCCTCCATTGCTGTCTCATGCTGAGACATCCCTCCAGAGTCCAGTAGCATAATGCTACTGCTTTGTAGACTCATCCCAAAGGAACCACTTTGAGAACAGTCCCCGTGGGATGTCTTGGATGAGTTTCTCAGACTGTTTCACTTTCATGAATAAGGGAGTTTGATTTATTATTTTTTCCCTGTTGTATAATACACTTTTTAGCCAGTTGTATATTTGATCTAGAAATTGTCTTAATCAGATTTTAGTTAGAGAATATTTAGCTGTAGTGAATGTTTTCCTATAAGCTTTCTAACAACCTTTTATTTCAAATTGCTCTGTCCAGTATTGTACATTGTCTATATATTTAATTTCTCAAAATCATTATATATTTTTAGTAAATAATTCATAGTATCTAATCATAACAGCTTATAGCTGATTATTTGCTCATTTGTTTGCCTATTACCTAATTTAATGATACCATAATATTCTGGTGCAGACTGCAGAATCTGTCTCTGAAAAGGGGAGAAGTATTGATCAGTTTATAAAAAAATTATATAAAGTTCAGTTGGCAAATCTTTTAATATTGAAACAGTAACTGCAGTTCTGCAGGTAAAGCCAGGAGTAGTGGTAGCCTCCTATAAAGAATAAGCAGTGTGTTTGCACGAGTGCATGCGTGGACGTCCGCGCGTGTGTGTGTGTGTGTGTGTGTGTGTGTGTGTGTGTGTGTGTGTGTGTGTGTGTGTGTGTGTGTGTGTGTGTGTGTGTGTGTGTGTGTGTGTGTGTGTGTGTGTGTGTGTGTGTGTGTGTGTGTGTGTGTGTGTGTGTGTGTGTGTGTGTGCACTTAAGAGTGATATAGGCAAGGTGCTTAGGATACTAGAGGTTTTATCTCTTCTCTGTGATTTAGTGTTGAGTTTTTTGATGCAGAGTACAGGGCAACAAATCATATTTGCAAAAACTCTGTTAAGGCAAACTACACTTAATTATTTGTAGTAATTTACATTTATACATATTTATTTTTGATTTTTTTTGACTGTTTACCAATATTAATTGGAGCACAGAATGGATCAAAGCCCCCTTCCCTCTGTGCCACATACGAACGATATCACTGGTATGGATGGTATCTATAGTGGTATCATGACAGTTAATATGCAATTCAAAAACAAATGTAAACTAGTATTTCAGAAAAAAGTATGTTAATTCACACAAAATGATAGCAGCTGTGCATTGCGTAATGTGATAATGCAATACAGCATGAATAAAAGTGATGCTACAATTCAGAGGTAAACAGTCAATGTACCATAACAGTTTATTGAAACTATAATGCAGCACAATTAGCATGACACTATAGTATGGGAGTAAATGTTATGTTCCAACTAAAAGCGAGCTACTGCTGCCCTTTGTAGTATGGAACACACACCTGTAGTCTGGAAAGAAAAATGACTTTTCATGTATGCAAATTGTATGAGGGTAAATGTGGTTTGCCAGCTACTAATATAATGTATATTGCTTTTTATTGTGGGAAAGCTAGTCATGATTTCAAGCTTAACTTACAAGATAACAACAATATATTTAAGCAATAACCAATGGCGTTGTGTGGTATATTGAAGATTTACCCATGGTTGGTGCGGTTTAATCATGAGGGTGAAGCCCGAGTGATTAAATAAAGCCAACCGTGGATAAATTTCAATATACCACAACCGCAGAGTTGGTTATTGCTATTATACAATGACATTATTTAAGAAAAAAAATATTTACTTTTCTTAAATAATGTCTTTGTATAATGGCACATTATTGTTCTTCTGCTCGTTGTGGTACACTGCTTCCTTGTTTTGATGTACTGAGCAGGTGTATGGGACTTGTGTCCCATGCATACCCAGTACATCAATGCTTTGAAATGGAAGCAATGAAGAAAAGAAAGTCTGCATTGCTCCGTTTTTTTCTTTTTTTCTTTTTTATTTGTTAAAAAATGTTTTTAGCACTATATACGAATGGAAAAAAGTTTGGGCGACTGGACCTTTTTACGTTGGTATATTGTGGGATTTACAACGGGCACACTGGCCAATCAACATGCATGTTTTGGAATATTAATGGGAGGTCATTGTATAATATCTTATTAAACATGATTGCCATATCAGATAAGTCATGCAAGGGAACTGCTCAGGTGTGAAGTTGTCTGAATGCCACCTGCAGTTGCCATAGTCTTTAAGCAAATATAACAGTAAACTTTCTAAAAGATAATAGAAATATAATATTTATTTTAAAGTGTATTTGCGTACAGTTGCAAGTTGTTGTCTGATAATAAAATTACAAAAATCTTAAAACACTTTAATAGCTGCACCTTCCCAGTGTTAATATTGACTGTGGTAGGTAAACTTTGATAATTCAGCACCTGTGTACTAAATGGATGAAAATGTAGTTCATATGTTCATAAGTTTATATCTAACATTCAGTCCTTATTGGTATCAAGAAACGATGATTTGCTGACATTATGGATATATTTTATCACCCATCTAAATATCTAATTTAGTCTTGCAAAATCCTTTATGCATTTGGAGAAGCTTATTGGAATGGTAATAGAATTTATAATATGGATATCTTTTGAATGATGAACAGAGATCTCTCCTTTTAGAATGATTCAGTCTGGTGTGCATCTTAAATGTTGCACCCATAAATTTCACACACTCATAACATGCATGCATCCCATCATTACTTGATATGTTTCAGAGGTATTAATTATGTATGCTAAAGTGAGTTTACTGCTAATCAACCAACCAACTATATAAACCCATAATTGTCAACCTAGTGTAGTAAGAAATATGGAAAACAGAAGGAATTAACTTAGTAAACCTTTATGGTACTGATTGCAGTACACTTCATTTAGAAATGCTGTAGTTAAAAAAAGAGTGGGTTGTATTCCAAGAATGGCTCTAAAGTTTGAAATAAGTGGGAGACTTGGCCAAGTTCTCCAGTTGCCATTATTTTACATACCACCACTTGCCTCATACATCTACTTTGAATGTTTCTCATACGTTCTCTAAAAGACAGGTTGTCTTGAATTAGGATTCCTAAGTTTTTATATATGCTTGACTTACTCTAGTATTTGGTCACATAATAAAACTCAAGCTGACAACTTTTCCTAAAAAGCATGAACTTACATTTAAGGATGCTAAGATGTGCCATGATCTGAATATCCAGTTACTTATGCCTCATAAAGTAGACACTACGTAGTTCTGTATCATTTTCTGATGGAACAATTGTGTCAGTTTTATAATCACTTGGATATTTTGCAATTCAAGACTATCACTGGGAAATGAAGAAAATCGATATTAATCAATATGGGAGCCATGACTAACCCCTGAGGGATACCAAACACTATAAATCTTTCATAAGATGATGATGTTCCAATTACAGACAATATCTGACCTATTAGTTAACTGTTTTGGGTTAATTTTGAGATTTATTAAGGTTTTTATTATTTCCTTATATAGCAGAGTGTCAAATATCTTTGCTACATCCAAAATTGCTATTGCAGCTGAAGCACTGTTATAATTTTCTAAGATTAATGGATTGTAACATTCAATAATATGTGTGGGGTAACCTTTTATGGAACTATGTTGAAACATTTCTATGTATTTATTTCAAACTTCATGATGAATTAATTTTTGTAGACTACATTTATTCAAATAATTTTCTCTGTGATAAGTTAGATAAATAGGCCTATAATGTTGTACTAGGTTCTCACAAATGTGGATAATATTAATTTTGAAGTATAACACTATAGTGGTACCCGACTTCATTTTCAAATATAATTAAATTCTTATAAAGAAATCACAATGTCATCTTTTATTATATGTATAAATCCTCCACTGATACCATCTGGCACCACACTACTAGTACTCTTATCAAATTCAACTATAATCATTTGTGTAAGGGATAAACATTTTCTGACCATTATTTTTCTTAGTGACGTGCTTATGAATGCAAAGCAATAACAAAGTCATGTGTCATATGTTTGGCATTGGGGATCCATTTGTCTTCTATAAGCAGTGGTCCAATGAACTTCTAAATTTGCTTTTTAGAGAAAGCATGCATAAATTAAAACTTTTTGTTACTTCTTCTGTTGGCATCTGAGTTTTCAGACCCTACTTTTGCTCCCTTTATACATCAATTTAACTTTTCAGTGATCATATTAAACCCTGTACCATATTTTGCAGAATGTTTTCTGTGATGCCCAGAATAATGTTTCTTCTTTTTATATCATTTTACTATGAGAAGAGTCTACTGATATAGTAATGTTTTACATGCATCATTATTATATTTGACTTCAGCTTAGCTTTCAGATTATTCACACAGATTGTATCCCAAACAGCATTGTGTTGGTCATGAGTACTCTGCTCAAATCACTTCTTAATTTAATCGTTAAGTTTATTGTATTTCAAGATCTTAGTGATCTTCTTAAAACTTATTTTTGGTGTTATATCGACAAGAATTACACTATGACATGAAGTATCTAATGCTTCCACCATGGGTAAACCTGATATGCTATTATCAACACTTGTGTAGATGAGGTACATTATGTCTTTCATCAGTTGAGTAGAACCCCTAGTGATAACTATGTCAAGAAATGCTTGTAAACAAGATGTTGTGGGATGAATACTATTCTGATGTATGCAAGGATGAATAAGATCTTAAAAAAAATACTTGACTGAATCACAAAACACTGCACAAGGCAGGCAGTAAGTTTATCTGTTGGGCACCATTTAACTCATAACGCCTATAATGTGCTATCAGATGTAAAACATGGTGTGAAATAATTTCCTCTAGGAAACCACCTAATATTTCAGTCTTTATATTTGCAATCTTGAATGTAGTATTTGGCTCTTTATGTGTTAATATTAATATACCTTCACCAAAAGGTATCTTTCTAAGACATTGAAAGATATTATAACCATCAAAATAGATGCCAGATTTTTTCCGGCTTTCTGAGATTACTGCAAATGCTAGTTGTTTTACTACAATACTGTATTAATCTCATTAGACATTCATACCGGAAAAAGCCAAAAGAAGAAGAAGAATGTTATCAGTTTTACTGTGTCTATATATGATTTTCAGGGTAATTTTATGACATCTAAAAAGTGTGAACCTGAAAGTTTGTGACCAAAAAAAAAAAACATTTCCCAAAATAAATGTAGCTCATCCATTATAAAAATGTGATTCTTATACATCATGTCTTGCTAATTAATTATAGGTTCATAGGTTCATAGGTTGGTACTAGGCTATCAGCCCTAGGGCCAATACAAGCTTAGCCATAACAATTCCCTGGCTATTTCTTCCCACATTATTTACTTTCCTGGACCCCTGTCTAGCAGGGCGACTGACGGGATCCCTGGGGTGAATTTCCTTTCTCCCATCCAATCATCAAGGTTCCTCTTGAAGAGGTCCAAAGAGGCACTCTGCTTGACATGTATGGGCAATCTATTCCAGAGTCTGGGGAGTCTCTGGGTCAGGAACCTATCCCTCCAGCATGTTTTATTTATTGTGATGACAAGGTTTAGATCCCTGGAGGGTGTAGCTCTGAGGGATTGGGATTTCTTTAAGTGTAGCATGTCCAACAGCTCTGTGTTTGACATGGCCTTGTATGTTAAGCAGAGATCGCCTCTGAGTAGACGATATGCGACAGAGTATAGTTGGAGTTTTTTAAGGCGCTCACCGTAGGGCATCTGCTTTAGGCCTGCGATTCTTTGAGTGAGGTATTTCTGAGGCCTTTCCAGTTGTTGCAGATGTCTTGAGAGGTACATACCAAATGGGGCGTTGTATTCTATAATAGGTCTAATGAGGGATGAGTACAGTGGGACAATGACCTCCTTTTTTCTGGATGAAAAGCCCTTCGTGATGAGGTGTGCCACATAGAAGGATTTCCTGACTGTTGTGGCGATGTGGTTATCGAAGGTGAGACCACTGTCCACCTGTGTCCCTAAGTCTCTCATCACACTTTATGTGTTTAGTGTACTGCCACCTATATGGTAATTCATGGATACATGTTTTTTCCCAAAGGGGATAACAATACATTTCTTGGCATTGAGCTTGAGCCCATGGCTCTGGCACCAAGCATCTGTTTCTGTAAGGCCCTTTTGTAGAATATCCACATCATTTGGGGATTCAATAATGGCTCCCAGTTTGCAGTCATCTGCAAACTTTGTTAGCCAGAGTCTGTTAGTGTTGACCTGTACTTCAGAGAAGTAGATGTCAAACAAGAGCGGCCCCAGGACTGAACCCTGAGGTACTCCACTTGTCACTTGTCTGGACCTGGATTTGGAGTCGGCTACTTTTACAGTGTGGGTTCTATCAGTAAGCCATTTAGCAACCCATTGGGTGACATAGGGATTAATGCCCAACTTAGTAAGTTTATCTATGATTCCAGAGTGGGGGGTGGTGTCAAAGGCCTTGGCAAGGTCTAGATAGGCTGTGTGGACCACCTTACTCTTGTCCATGGCTCTGGAGACTGATTCAAAGAAGTCAATCAGGTTCAGGAGACAAGATCGGCCCTTCACAAACCCAAACTGGGTGGGGTCCAGTGTTTGAAAGTTGCCAATGTCTTTGTTTATAAGTTCCATGATAATACGCTCCATGGCCTTGCAGATAAGGCTTGTCAGACTGATGGGACGGTAGTTTCCGGGATCCAAGGTGGATCCCCCTTTGTGGATTGGGATAACTGTAGCTCCGCCACTCAGTGGGCATGAAACCTGAGGTGAGGCTATGATTAAACATGACACTTAGGTGAGGTGCCAGTTCATATTGTAGTTCATGTAGTACACAGCCCGAGATGTCATCTGGTCCCATGGATGCTGTATTCTTGGCTTTAGAGAGTGCGTTTTGTACCTGTGTGGCCGTTATTACTTGAATTTGGCAATCTTCCGGTATTGAGATGGGCCATTTAGGGGGTGAGAGGGGGGTGAAGTTGGCACTGAATCGATCTGCCAGGATATTGGCAATATCCTTCGGGTCAGTATATTTAATGCCATTCTATTTTAGCTCAGAGCAGATCTGAGGATTGCCATTTAGCTTCTTGACATAGTTATAGAATGCTTTGTGGTTGTCTCTGGAATCTTTGGCAATTTTATTTTCGTAACTAGCTTTGGAGGATTTTATGAGGCATCTCAGTTTCTTACTGAGGCTAGTAAGGGAGTTTTTTGCATCCTGGGATTTTCCTCTTTTCTGCAAAAGTTTCTTCCTTTTGTTGTAAAGTTTGTTTATGGCAGGGGACCACCAGATTGGCTTCCTTTTTTGGATGAGAGCATTTTGGTTCTATTTGGGATGGCACGATTCATGCATGAGTGGATGTGCTCGTACAGTGCCTTAGTGTAGGATTCAGCAGTTGAACTTTCAGTTCCCATCTGCATGGGTGTCATGAAGTTTGTCACTTCTGACTTGAGTAGCATGAAGTTGGCTTTGGAGAAGTTTTTAATGGTGGTTTCTTTACTGGGGGGTAGGGGTGGGATGTGGATGTTAAGGGTGATTAGCTTATGGTCAGACCTGACTAACGAGGGAGTGACCATAGGTATGGAGCATTGATTTCCCATGTTGGTAATGACCAGGTCTAGGATATTGGAGCCCCTGGTGGGACTATGGATTAGTTGATCCAGGGCGTTGGAATTTATGAATTCCAAGAACCGTTGCGCAAAGGTGTTGGGACATGAGTAGTTTTCCCAGTTAATGGCAGGGTAGTTAAAATCACCCAGTATTAGGGTGTTTGGTTCTATCTTAATATTTTCCAGTATGTTTAGAAAGGTGTAGTGAGAATCTTGGGGTATGGTGGGGGATCTGTAGCAAGCTACAATTTGGATTGCAGTCTTACCTAGTGTTAGTTGCACTTGGAGAATTTCAGACACATCGTGTTGGCCAACTAGCCTGGTGGTGTGAATATCCTTGGTGAATATTGACACTCCTCCACCTTTAGTGTTTCGGTCCTGGTTTGGTGGCCGAAAAGTGTGGTAAGAGTTGTAGCCTGGTATTGCAGGGGTGCTCTCTGGAGCCTTGAACCAGGTCTCAGTTACTGCACAGATATCGATGTTCTCCATTTTTAGGAGTAAAATCTTGATAGAATTCCAGTAACCAGATCTTCATAGCCAGTTGTTACAGAGTCTAACCTTAATTAAGTAGTGATCTGTCAGTCTTAGGAAGGGTAAAAATTCACTGTATACTACACTGGATTTTTTAGGGGTTTACAAAGATGCATTATATCTTCTGCTGCTATTTTCATATAATTGTGTCTCTTGCTGATCACTGTTAACATTTTATCTAACCCCATCAGTAATGAGTCTCCTAAAATGAATACTTTAACTTTAGGGTTATCTACTATTTTATCTTCATTATTGGTGTCTTCCTTCGGTATTTCCAAATCTACACTGTAAATTGCAAATTTGATGTTATCCCATGATGTTTTTGTTTTGTTTGCTGTCATACATACTAATTTTATCTTTTAATGAACTGGATCTCTCAAAATCTTTTCCCCTTTTATTTTTCTTACCTGCATTGTGTAGCCTCTTATTATTTGCTTCTATTAACTTTAGTCTGCCCTTATCTTTGTGGCCCATTGTTTTAACATTCCTAATTATAAGCTATCAATATACTTTTTATCTTGACTTTCTTGGCACAGTCTGATGTTCTTGAATCATGATTTACTAATGTTATATTATCTATCTTGGTGATACGGACTTGTTCTCAGAAATCATTCTTCTTCTGTTTATTTTTTTCCTAAATATTTTATTTTAATTTTTAAAAACTTTGCCACCTCATTTCAGAACTATCACTTCAGTTTATTATAGATTACAATAACTCTTTTGTAGGCATCAGTGTCAGGGAGCAGCCAATCACATGAAGTGGGATTTGATCTTCTTAAGCTTGCACCTCTCCCAGACTTGTTGACCTTTCATTCCCTAGGAAACAGAACTACATTAAATAACAAAGTGCACATATGGACAGTAGACTTTGGAAATGCACATCTGAGTCCTTTTGATCTGGCATTGTGAGAGATTATAGGAAGGGGCCGTATTAGTCTTTATGATAATGCAGAACTTGAAAACACCTTGGAATTCTGTGATTTTTTTTTGTGCTGCAGCATCAGGGTGTGCCATTATTTCTATTTCAGGATGGACTGATCTGATTGCCACTGAACATTACTATCACTGAGAAAACCTGTACAGTTATATGTCCTTACTTTATATTGATAACCACTATGTTGAAATAATGTCATAGGAATGCATTAAATGGACAGGAATGAAGATGTGAAAACTGAAGGAGGTGCTGTATCAATATTAATTAAAGATAAATACACCTCCAGATTGGTTAATCAGTTTGATTCCCTGGAGATACTTCAGGTGCAATTAACTGTTAGTAGGATACTTACTGAAGTCATTGCCAGCTACAGGAACCCCTCTATGAATCAGGACACCCACTCTGCCTATTTGTACCTACTTGAGTCTGTCAAGACACATCCAAACACCATGGTTTTGCGTGACTTTAACTACCCGTCCATTGACTGGGTAAACTACTCATGCCCAAACTCACTTGTCCAAAGGTTCCTCAACTTTGTTAACTCCAGTGCCCTAGACCAGCTGGGTAACACCCCACAAGGGGTACTAACATCCTTGATGTGGAGCTTACCAGTATGGGGAACCACTGTAGCACCCACACTGTTAGGTTTTCTCTGGTGAAATATGTCCACAGATCACTCATTTGAAGCAACTATCACACCTGACTCCCTCCTAGCAGCAACTAAACTAAAAAAAAACTTCTCCAAAGCAGATTATAACCTCTTACAGGATGGTATAAATAGCTTCACTGTATCTCCCTCATTCAGATGGAACTGGAAATTATGCTGAGTTCATCATCAATGCTTTATACAAACACCTATATAACTGCATTTACTCAGCCGTACCTGATCGGACCAAAACAAGCTCCTCAAGGAAGAGCAAACTTGCCTGGTGGACAACTGCCATTAACAGGCTTTACAATAAGAGGAAGAAATTGCTGTCTAAGAATAATAGGGAGCAAGCACTAAACTGGAAACACTTCCTCTTCAGCTTAAACAAGCGAATAAGTCCTACAACGCAAACTATGAATCCAAATTAGGTTCCTCAACTAAGGACAACCATAAGGCATTCTTTAGTTACATTTATAACCTAAAAGAAAGGCCCAGATTTGTGCAGAACTGGTAGGTAATGATACCACATAAATGAGCCTGTGGACATAGCTAACCTGTTGGCTGACAGGTTCTATGAAAACTTCACTCCCCTGTCCCCACCACACGTACCCCATGACATCCCTACCACCTGTCCCCTTCCTTGTATCTCTAAAGAGCAGGTCATAAGCACTCTCTCTCTAAGGCCAAAAACAGAGCATCTATGGATCCAGATAACATCCCAGGCTGTGTCTTACATGGGCTCCAACAAGAATTAGCAATACCACTGGGTACACTTTTCAATCATAGTCAAGCACCAGCTTCATCCTAGCTGAATGAAAAATGGCCACCATTATCCCCCTGCACAAAGGTGGTCCTTCCACTTACCCTGGGAACTATAGACATATTTGTCTGACTAGCGTTATCTGCAAGGCCATGGAGTGAATCATCATGGACCTTATCAACAAAGATATAGGTAATCTCCAAACACTTGATCAAAGGGAGATCATGCCTGTTAAACCTGGTGGAGTTCTTTGAGGCAGTCACCAAGGCCCTGGACAAGGAGAAATCTGTGCATACAGCCTACCTAGACTTAGCCAAGGCATTTCACACTATCACCCACTCAGGCATCACCCAGCAAGGTATCAACTCTTATATCGTTAGATGGGTCACTAAATGACTCACTGATAGAACCCATATAGTCAAAATGCGGGAATCCACCTCCAACAGCTGACCTGTAACCAGTGATGTTCCACAGGGATCAGTCCTGGGACCTCTACTGTTTGTAATCTACTTCTCCAAAGTACTGGCAAAGTTTGCTGATGACTGCAAACTGGGAGCGGTCATAGAATCTCCAAATGATGTCAACATCTTGCAAAAGAGTCTTACACAAACAAATGATTGGAGCGAAAGTCATGGCCTTAAACTCAATACAAAAAAATGCATTATCATCCCTTTCAGTAAGAGCGATGTTCCTGCTAACTACCACATCAATAGCAACACATTAAGTACATACTCAGCAGTGAGAGACCTGGGCACACAGTTTGACAGCAACTTTCCCTTTGACTACCATGTCTCCACAGTGGTAAGAAGGGAATTCTATATTGCTTATCTCATAAGTAAGGGCATTGCCTCCAGAAAAAATGAAAGTGTAACCTCCCAGTACTCTTCCCTCATCAGGCCAATAATTGAATACAACACCCCTTTTTCTATGTACCTTTCCAAGCATCTGCAGCAATTGGAGAGACCACAAAGGTTCCTCATTAGGAAAATTCAAGGTCTTCAGCATCTGTCCTATGTGGATCATTTGAAATCACTGTCACTTTATTCTGTTTCATACAGACTACTCAGAGCCATCCTCTGCCTTGCATACAAGGCAATATGTGACTCTGCTTTATTGAAAATGCTGCATATCTGTAAGTCAAATGGTACATGGCTTACTTGCTCTAAAGACCTTAACCTGGTATGTGGCATTAATAGAACCTTCTAGAGGGATATATTTGTTTCCCAGAGGTTACCACACCTTTGTAACAGACTCCCAATTCATGTCAAACAGAGCACCTCATTGGCCCTTTTCAAATGCAGTCTGGACGATTGGATGGGTAACCATAAATTCATCCCAGGGGTTCCACCTGTGTCCCTCTTGGACAGGGGCAATAGGTGCTGATCATGAAAATAAGGGTAGAGCTTGGCTAGGCTTGCATGGGCCCTAAGTCATTAGCCTAGTAACTTCCTATGATGCTATGATCCTATGACATTTAACATAAGAACCATGGGGGATGGAGAAGTGAAATAAAAACAAAACTCACCGGAAAAGGAGACATGAAGATATGCAATGATTAAGAGGTGGGGAAGAAGGAAGGCTGGGCTAAATTATTATTTTTGTGATGGAGTTTAGGATTATCTAAGAGTAAGGTGTGGGGCTTGTTTAACAGAGTAATGCATAGAATCCCTAAAAAAGAGATGTGGAAGAGAAGCACTCAAAGGGCAAAATCTTTCATTTCATTTCATTTTGATGCAGTACAGAAGAAAAGAATTACATAAAGGTTAAAGTGAGGAACAGACCAATCCATTAACCCTTAATGGATATCAGGTTATAAGAGCACATGGAGAACTGTGGAGATTTCATATATATAGGTTCATAGGTTCATAGGTAGGTACTAGGCTATCGGCCCTAGGGCCTATACAAGCCTAGCCATAATGATTCCCTGGTTATTACTTCACACAAACATTTACTTTCCTGGTTCCCTGTCTAGCAGGGCTACTGATGTGATCCCCGTGGTGATCCCTGGCATGGATTTCCTATCTCCCATCCAATTGTCAAGGTTACTCTTGAAGAGGACCATTGAGGCACTCTGCCTGACAAGTATGGGCAGCCTATTTCAGAGTATGGCGAGTCTCTGGGTCAGGAACCTATCCCTCCAGCATGTTCTATTCATCGTGATGACAAGGTTGAGATCCTTGGAGCATGTGGCTGAGAGGGATTGGGATTTCTTTAAGTGTAGCATGTCCAACAACTCTGAGTTTGACATGGCCTTGTATGTTAGGCAGAGATCGCCTCTGAGTAGGCAATATGTGACAGAGTATAGCTGGAGTTTCTTTAGACGGTCAGCATAAGGCATCTGCTTTAGGCCTGTGATTCTTTTTGTGAGGTATTTATGTAGCCTTTCTAGTTGTTGCAGATGTCTTGTGAGGTACATTCCAAATGGGGCATTGTATTCTATAATGGGTCTAATGAAGGATGAGTACAGAGGGACAATGACCTCCTTTTTTCTGAATGAAAAGCAATTAGTGATGAGGTGTGCCACATAGAAGGATGTTCTAACTGTTGTGACTATGTGGGTATCAAAGGTGAGACCACTGTCCACCTGTGTCCCTAGGTCTTTTATCACACTTTCAGTGTTTAGAATACTGCCACCTATGTGGTAGTTCACATGTATGTGTTTTCTCTCAAAGGGGACAACTATACATTTTTTTACATTTAACTTGAGCTCATTGCTTTGGCACCAGGCATCTGTTTCTGTAAGGCCCTTTTGGAGTATATTCACATCATTTGGGGATTCAATAATGGCTCCCAGCTTGCAGTCATCTGTGAACTTTGTAAGCCAGAGTCCCTTAGTGTTGGCCTGTACTTCAGAGAAGTAGATGCCAAACAAGAGTGGCCCCAGGACAGAACCCTATGGTAAACCACTTGTCACTTGTCTGGAGCTGGATTTGGAGTCGGCTACTTTTACAGTGTGCGTTCTGTCAGTAAGACAGTTTGCAACCCATCATTTGACGTAGGGATTATTGCCCAGCTTAGTAAGTTTATCTATGATTCCAGAGTGGGGTATATTGTTGAAAGCCTTGACAAGGTCCAAGTAGGCAGTGTGAACCGCCTTAACCTTGTCCATGGCTCTGGAGACTGATTCGAAGAAGTCGGTCAGATACAGGAGGCAAGATCAGCCCTTCACAAACCCAAACTGGGTGTGGTCCAGTGTTTGAAGGTTGCCAATGTCTTTGTTTATAAGTTCCATGATAATAGGTTCCATGGCCTTGCAGATCAGGCTTGTCAGACTGTTAGGACGTTAGTTCCCGGGATCCAAAGTGGATCCCCCCTTGTGGAGTGGGATGACTGTAGCTGTGCGCCACTCTGTGGGCACAAAGTCTGAGGTGAGGCTATGACTAAACATGACACATAGTTTAGGTGCCAGTTCATTTTGTAGTCCATGCAGTGCACACCTCGGGCTGTCATCTGGTCCCATGGATGCTGTATTCTTGGATTTGGAGAGTGCGGTTTTTACCTGAGTGGCTGTGATTACCGGAATTTGGCAATCTTTCGGTATTGAGATGGGCCCTTTAGTGGGTGAGGGGGGGGGGTGAAGTTGGCACTGAATTTATCTGCCAGGATATTGGTAATATCCTTGGGATAAGTATATCTAGTGCCATTCTGCTGTAGCTCAGAGCAGATCTGAGTATTGCCGTTTAGATTCTTGACATAGCTATAGAATGCCTTGTGGTTATCTTTGAAATCTTTGGCAATTTTGTTTTCGTAACTAGCTTTGGAAAATTTTATGAGGGATCTCAGCTTTCTACTGAGGTTGGTGAGGGAGTTTTTTGAATCCTGGGTTCTTCCTCTTTTCTACAACACTTTCTTCCTTCTGTTGTACAGCTTGTTTATGGCAGGGGACCACCAGATTGGCTTCCTATTTTTAGAGGACAGTGTCTTGCTTCTATTTGGGATGGCTCGATCCATACATGAGTGAATGTGTTCTTACAGCACCTTAGTGTAGGATTCAGCAGTTGAACTTCCAGTTTCCATCTGCATGGGTGTCATGAAGTTTGTTACTTCTAACTTGAGGAGCATGAAGTTGGCTTTGGAGCAGTTTTTTATGGAGGTTTTCTTAAAGGGGGGTGAGATGTGGATGTGGATGTCAAGGGTGATTAGCTTATGGTCTGATCTGACCAAGGAGGGGGTGACCACTGGTGTGGAGCATCGACCTCCCATGTTGGTAATGACCAGGTCTAAAATATTGGTAACCCTGGTGGGACTATGAATTAGTTGCTCTAGGGCGTTGGAATTTATGAATTCCAAGAACCATTGAGCAAAGGTGTTGGTACAGGAGTAGTTTTCCCAGTTAATGGCAGAGTAATTGAAATCACCCAGTATTAGGGTGCTTGGTTGTATCTTAATATTTTCCAGTATGTTTAGAAAGGTGTAGTGAGAATCTTGGGGCATGGTGGGGGATCTGTAGCAAGCTACAATTTGTATTGCAGTCTTACCTAGTGTTAGTTGCATCTGGAGAATTTCAGATGCATTGTGTTGAGCAACCAGCCTGGAAGTGTGAATATCCTTGGCGAATATGGACACCCCTCCACCTTTAATGTTTCAGTCCTGGTTTGGTGGCCGAAAAGTGTGGTATGAGTTGTAGCCCAGTATTGTAGAGTTGCTCTCTGGAGCTTTGAACCAGGTCTCAGTTACTGCACAGATATCGATGTTCTCCATTTTAAGGAGAGCCTCGAGACAGTGCATCCTGAGGTTTAGACTTCTATCATTGAGTAGCATTACCTTCAGATTTTGTTTGCTTGTACTCATTATGGTGGTAGTTTTGTCCTTTGAACCTTGCCTAAAAAAGGCACTATAGGGGTGGCAAGAGCCTTAGCTAGTAACCTGAATCCCATGGACGACAGGTGCAAACCATCTCTTGCAAAGCATTGTGGTTTGTCGATCATGTCATCTCAGGCAGACAGATACTGGATCCCCTTTGAATGACACCAGAAGCTTAGCCAATAATTGAAGCCAATCATTTTGTCCTTATAGTGTGGTATCATTCTGGGTGATGGCAGGATGCTACTCAGGGCTAGGGTCACACTTGCCTGGGCTACATGATCCGGGAGCTCTTCTATGTCTCTTTTCATGTAGTCTAGGGAGGTATGTCTCAAGTCATTCACTCCAACATGGACAATGGCAGAGTCATATCTGTACCTGTTGTGGAGCTACTTGAGTGCATGCTTATGTGGCAGATCCTGGCACCCGACAGGCAGCTAACTGTAATTTTCTCCTTGTTTAGCCTACTGAGTGGGACATCAGTGTGCCTGACTATAGAGTCACCTATGACTAAAGTGTTGGGTACGTTGTCTTGTCTTGGGGGCTGCTGTTGGGTGGTACACTGGTGTTGTGAGCTCTGTGATGCTTTGGTTGTGTTTGAAGGTGGTGTTTTTTTGCATTTCAGCTTCAAAGGTCTTTGTTGCTTGGGCAGGTTAATGTTAAGACCTTCTGCATATGTGGGTTTTGTGTTGCTATGTGTGGGTTTTGGTGGTATGGGTTTTGAAGGACACGAGGTGTTGTGTTGGTGTTCACCTTCTCCTCTTGACTGTCTAGCACAATCTTGGCTGGAGAGAGCTTTGCTTCCAGTTTGGCTATGTAAGTGCATCTCTCGCAGGCTGCAGTGTTTGGCGGTAGGAGGAGAGGGTTATTTGTGTACATGAGGCAATTTCTGCATTGCCCCAGTATGCCCAGATTCACCAGGTGGACAGGAGAAATCACAGGAAGCTGACCCTTGGACATGCCTGGTTAGATGCTTTCTTTGTGTAGTACAAGAGCTGTTTTCCCTTACTTTTTGGCAAGGTACTTGCAATTGTAGACTGTCTAGTGCTATGACTATTTTCTTCTTATTACCAAGGAGAGGTGAGTACTTGTAACAAATTAAGGCTTCCTAGTGTTTTTTAGTGAGTTTTAGAGAAAGTGCTAGTCACAGATATACAGATTTTAGTGCTACTGCTGATAAACTAGCTAGTTCTAAGGGAAAATTCGAAGAGCACACTTTCTGGCACCGGGAATAGTTTAACCTTAGCCCCATAGTGCTGCATGGTATGCAAATGTGTGTATTTATGCCAGAAAGTTGAAAGGGATAGAAATCAGCCCAAAATGGCCAATAAAATTGCAATTTCAGAGCTGGAAACCACTCCTCTAGTGTTAGACAAATTCGGATAGGAATCGGGTTGGGAGGGTGGCCTAATGGCTAAGGTGTTTGCCTTACAAACGCAAAGTGCAGGGTTTGAATCTCACAAGGGATAATTGGCTAGGCTTAAAATGGCTCGCAAGGGCAGTTAGCTTAGTACTAATCTATGAACCTATGAAGATAGTCAGTACAATGCTCCCCACTCTCACTGGTAAGCAGTAGGACCTCCCTCTACTACAGCAAGGTCTGGATAGCTCTGAACACTGAAACTAAAGTCCTGAAAACAGCAAAGCCTGGAAACTGGACTATTCTAGTTAGAAAAGGTGGGAAATTAGTAAGCAAGATAGAATTTTTTTGTATATAAAGCATGAATGAAAGTGAAGGATGTAAACAGCAACTGATAAGTCAAAGAAATACCAAAAACCAAAAAGTGACAATGTGACAGTAAGGGAATGAGGAACTTTACCATCTTTAGGAAACCTCAAGAGCTCTTGAATGGCTGAAAATGTGCAAAAGGACTATATCAGTTTGTCAACAGTCACTCATAATCAGAATAAATTTAAGTAGAAAGTTGAATAAGAAAAGACTTTCACATTCTTTGAATAACAGCTGCTTTAGCCATTTGTTTTTAAGAGTGATCAATGCTAGTAAATATGTCTGATTGCATCTAAATGGGTTAGTGTGGGATATTTAAGCAATAACCCATGCCTGGGTGTGGGTAATGCTGGATTTACCCACGGTTGGCCTGGTTTGGTCACGAGGGCAAAACCCGAGTGGCCAAACAACGACAACTGTGGGTAAATCCAGCATTACCCACACCCAGAAGTGGGTTATTGCTATTATACAATGACATTATTTAAGAAAAAAAATATTTAGTTTTCTTAAATAATAGCATTGTATAATGCCTCCTTGCTGCCTTTCCACAGCTGTCCGGTATTCTGCGGCAGTTCTGATGTACTGCGCGTGCGTATGCTTACGCAGTACATCAGAACTGTGGTGGAAGCAATGAAGAAAGAAAGATCTCCGTTGCTTTTTAGAAAGTGTTTTGCTATGTTAAAGGAGTTTAACATAATGAGACAGCTTTAAAAAAAGCAATGGAGAAAGTTCCGTTGCTTTTTTTAAAGCTGACTCGCTATGTTAAACTCTTTTAACACAGCGGGACACTTTCTAAAAAGCAACGGAGATTCTCCGTTGCTTTTTAGAAAGTATCTCACTATGTTAAAGGAGTTTAACACTGCGAGACAGCTTTAAAGAAAGCAATGGAGATCTTTCCTTTCTCTGTTGCTTTTTTTAAAGCTGTCACGCTATGTTAAACTCCTTTAACATAGTGAGACACTTTCTAAAAAGCAACGGAGATCTTGCTTTCTCCGTTGCTGTAAGAAAAAAAAAGACTTGTACTAATGGAAAAAGTCCGGGTGACCGGACCTTTTTCCATTAGTATAAGTCTGATTTACAACGTGTATGCTGACCAATCAGCATACATGTTTTGGAATATTAATGCGGGGTCTTTATATAATTATGTTTTAATGGGACTATACACACCAGCAGAGGTCAGCTGCTATAGACCACCTGCTCTGGTCTTGCCATAGAATGTTCAAGGTACGCTGAGGTGGAGGATAGATTACTACATATCTTAGGCTGCATTTCTACTGCCTTACCTAAAGTGAACATACTGAAAGTCGACAGACAAATATGTCTGCGTAGTCCTTCTTGTGCAAAACAGTTGTATTGGGATGCATTCTGGCAGCTGCTTGTCACGGTTTATTAATAATTCCAGTGAAACTGATGATGTTAGTCTATTCTGGGAATTGTGGTTTAGCATTTCTTTTATCCAAGACATGCTTAGTGATCTAAACTTTACTTGTAACAACAGTTGTATTGTTTGTCTTACTCTGTACAACACATGCATCGTGAGATGATTTCCTACAGCTGTGTCTGACATGTTATGTATTGTTTAATCTGAGTATAATGTAGAGTGAAAAAAAGGAAATACTGCAGACATTTTTGTGTGCAAAATGCCTATATTGAAGTATTTCAAGGGATTAACTATATGCCATTGTCTGACATGAGTTCAAACGAATGATGTTTGGCTAGTCTGTCCAAGGAATACTGTAAGGGTAAAACAGATATTGGATAAGACATGTTTGTTGAGCCATCATGAACATATAAATAAAGTATTCTTAACTGACATAATATGGGCATGTTGGGGAGTTGGCTCTTTTGAACAGGGTTGTTATGAATGAAGATAAAATTAACACTCCAACAGTGTCACTGACTGGCTAAGTTTGGAGTAAATGGCATACTACCATATTTATTTATTTATTTGCATTTTTTTTTCTACCAAGAAAGTTCATCTTGGCACAAGCGACTTTCAGTGGAGGCTTGGAAAGATAGTCTTGAATCCAAGAAATATATGTAGAACTTTTCCTGTTTCAGTTTCAGTTTAACATAACTTTTCTTAAGCTTCCACATTTTCCAGATACATTCAACAAGCAAGCAGTAATGCCCAATAGGGTGTGTGTTATTCTGGAAATAATGGCCACCCAGGGGTGTTCTGACGGCACAGATGGTGGGCCTCTGCATGCCAGTAAGCATGTTATTTCCACAATAACACACACCCTAGAAGACATTGTACTTAGAGAATGGGCTATTTGTAAAATGTGTTTTACTTATTATTTTTTTTATTACTATATTATTTTGTTTTTATAAATTTTTGATGTAAAGTAGTTCCTCTGCCTAATGTTTCAAAGTTGCTGTAGTAAATGTAAATGGTGTTGGAAGAAGCATTTTATATCCAAAATATATCCAAAATATATCATTGTTTTAAAAAAAAATAGATACTTATTTTATTTTTGGTCCCTTACTCCCAAATGTATGGTTTGCTGCCTGTGTTTGGGGATTGAAGTCACTAAATAATGACATACATTTGACTTTCAGACTTTATTACTTCAGAAAATTCATGTTAACACAGATCCTATTATTCAAGCTATTTGGTAATTTTATAAGAACAACAATTAAAATCTGTACTAATTTTTCAGCCTTTAATTCCCCTTTATTTCAGGCTTTATCCAGATTTCTTGAGATAAAAGGTTGAATGGTATGCAAATGTCTTTACTTCTGCTGTTACTGGCCCATCAATCTCATTCTGTGTCATACACACGCACACACACACGCATACACACACGCACACACACACACACACACACACACACACACACACACACACACACACACACACACACACACGCGCACACACGCACACACACACACACACACTTGCACTTTAGAAAATGCATGATAATACAGGTCCTATTATTCAACCAAATTTGTGATTTTTGAAATTACAATATGTTCTTATTTTGAGGATTTGTTCCCCCTTTATTTTAGACTTTATCCAGAAATTTCAGCTAAAAGGTCAAACGATATGCAAATCTCTTTACAGCTGCTGCTATCAGTGCTTGATCACTTCTACTCCTTACTCTCTCTCCTCACTCCCTCACACACACCTTGCTTTCATGCACATAAGCACACATATGCTCACACAGGTCTACCTGAAAACACCAACATGCCAAAACATCAACAACGAAATAACCAACATGAAAAAACTGGAAAAAAAATGTTCAAAAACACAAAACTTTACAAGCCCGACAAACCTAAATCCCGACAATGAACAAAACAAATACCTTTCCCAAAAAACACACACACAACACAAGCACACCAAAAACCTTACAAACCTACACTAAACCTTACATACACAACTATCTATGCACTAACCTTAACCCAAACCCTAACCCTAAGGTCCGTCACTATCGCACACTTACTTTACCCGCACTCTAACTCACTTAATCCACCCCTAACCCTCAACTCCATCACTATCACACACTTACCTTACCCACACCCTGACCCTGACATCCGTCCCTATCCACACTTACCTTAACATGTCAGTGTTCTCAGCATTGGGATTCTCAACTGTCGGTCTTCTCCATTGTCGATCTTCCGGAGTCGGTGTTCTCATTGTCGGCATTCTGTGATTTCGACGTTTTGAGGTAGACCCGCTCACACACAGACAGAAACATAAACACACACAATCACACAAGAAACATCAATGCACGTATACTTTTTCTGTTTTATTTCATTTTTACACTCGCTAAACAGCAAAACCATTGCTTAGCGAGTATAAAATAATGGCTTGATCACTCTCACTTTCACTGACATGCACGCATGCACTCACACACAGACATAAAGATATCTATATCTATATTTAACACACACACACACACACACACACACACACACACACACACACACACACACACACACACACACACACACACACACACACACACATAGACGTCCATGTCTTCAGCCCCCATATTCTCCGAATGCATACAGGCTTGGAGATTGTCAAAGCTGCACTATCTGGAATATACATATATGTAGCAGAGATGGAGAACTTTTTAGGGTTGTGATTTTATGACTGGTAGATAAAACTAATGACATGATGGGGTTTGCATTAAACTTCCGGTTCACATTTTTCCTTTTTTATTTTATTTAATCTGTTTTTTTTTTGCACTCTATATGTCAATCTGGGTTTTTAAACTGTATGTCTTATTTGTGAAATGATTTTCCTGTATACACTGAAAACATACAGACTTGGTGATTGTCAGAGGTCCACTATCAACTATCTGGAATATAAAAATAAATAATAAAATGCTTTTACAAGTTTCTGTAGTTCTTGGCTAATAGCATTAAATAAATGTTACTTGTTAAACTGAAATAAACTTGCTGTTGGAGAACATTTACAGAAAAGCACACATGGTTCCTTTGGGTGTGTTGGGGCAAAGATCCTCAGTCTCCCTAATCTGGATCTGCTTGTTAGCACATCATTTGTAGGGTTTTTTTGTTCAGGAATCGCTGTCAACACTGAAGTGGCACTGTATAACCAGATGATATCATAGAAATTATACCAGGCTGTTTAATTATGTAGTGAGCAATATATTATAATAATTAAGGGGTAGGAACTGAGATATGGGTTTCATGGCACACCAGCAAACACTGTTTTAAAAAAATCACATTTCACAAAAATGTTCTATTTAGTAAGATTACACAGGTTTTACAGTGGACCAACTCCTCCACCTCCTTTCATATCAGATTATGTTATCCATGCTTCCCACTGAAATATTTCAACCCCAGAGTTCTACAACCATAGGAAGATGAAAAACCCATCTTCTACAAGGCTGCACTCCTGCTCTGAGTTTGTGTGACCTCAGGGTTATAATATTTAACCATATGGGCATGAGGATACATTTAAGTTTATTCTATTTTATGAAAATGAAAACATGCTGACTTCATAAATTCATTACAACCAGTAGTGATTTGACAAATAGTAAAAACAGTCAATTTGCAAGGTCTGTACAGTTATTGATGCTACTTAAGTTCAGACTTTCAGGTTGCAGATTCTATATATTTACTTCTTGTCATACAAGCCAACAGTTATTCTGTGTCTGATCCCCTGCCAATGTACTAAGGTATTTTGCTTTTTTCTTCAATCACTGAACTTCACAAATTGCCTACATAAAATATTATGAAGCTTTTTTATAAATACCTGAGTAATCTTTATAAGAAAATTGGCACCCAATTTAGCAGCACTTGCAGCACTGACAAATGACTGATGATGCATGAAAAATTGCACATAAAAACATGTGCTTTACTGTAGTAGGGAGCCCCACATACACCATATACTGGAGGGTCAATCCACGTTTCTGTGAACATCATTATTCTAACTCAAAGTTTGCTTCAAGATGGAAAAAATGGTATTCAGAACTGCATCATCTTTAATAGAAAAATGATATATCTCCAACATGATAGCTAGCATTTTTTGATTGCATTGGCCTAAACAACCTAGCACTGGCCAATCAAATCATGATCCAGTGAGATGGAGTGATAAAGCCCTGACTATGGCCTAGGTGACTCAAGTTCATTTAGCGGCTCAGGCACTTGATGATGCTGAAAGGTAGGATTGTCATGCCTATCCTGTAAGGGAGGTGACAGAGCAGTCTTTAAGGTGTAGCAGCCCCATGACCTGAGGGTGGGGAATGTAGCAGATGAAGACACTGATTGGTGGTATCCTTCATCAAGCAGGTTTTTGGGAGCAGATGCTTAAATTGTGGAAGGCATTGTGACTCCACCAATGATGCAGGTCACATGTAACTCTGCTCAGTGGAGAGGCTAAGCCAAATAATAAATGCCTTCATTGCATGGATGCAAGCAAGGGCACAAGAAACCCTTACTGCTGCCTAAATGATGCCCCCAGATAAGGTTGGATAAATGAGCTGTAGCAGTTTCATGGGGAGGCTTGATGGTTGATAGGTACAGGGGCAAAAAGGCATAAAGAAAACATCTTCATCAATAGTTATATATCCCTTTTGTGTGTGCATCAGTGCTTCAGCAACTTATTTAAAAAAATGAAAAGACAGGCAGTGGAACATTATTGTTTACAGCAGTCAGTCTTGGAATATAATGATGGCAGCTGTCCTCATACTTCAGATTTTTAGGAAAGTACTCATCATCATGGGGTGAACCAGAAGTTACTGAACATAACATGAAACTAAAAACAAGCAGTTACCTATGCGCTTGTCATGTATTGAAAACTTACTGGATGCAGGCAGACAGTTATCAAAGATTTCCTTCAAAAAATTCAGTATTTACCTTACTCCTTAGTGTACTATTTTATGGATGTCCTTCAGCAAGAAGTAAAGGTCCCTGAATACATAGTAGCCTATTTCTTAACTTTACTCACACCACCTGCAAATCTCTGTATATGAATGTAACTTGTACTGCAGGCTTGATCTGTAAAAAGAATGGAGCAAGGTGTCACAACAGACCTTTAAGTAAATATAATGAATGTCATGACTTAATCTCTCTCATATACTCCACTACTAAGCCCATTTGCAGGCACTGGATTTTGCACAAGCCCTTTCACAGTCCACAACTTAGGTAGCAGCATGGTAAGGATTTCTGAATGCAGCAGTGACAGCTCAATGTGTGCAACATCCACCCCCCCTCACACACGTATGCATTTTTTTCTTACATAGAAAGGTAATGTAAATGTAAGGAAATAATCAGCAACATCTAGAGGTCTTATAAAATTAATATTTTTTTTTAAGAAATGCAGACTTTATTACAGGAATAGGCATATTTGCTGTAAGGCCATTAGTAAATCATACTATGGACCTGATTTAATACATCAATACATGTATATCCTGTTTATTTTATCTGCCTTAATGGTTTCTTCACTACTCACCATTTACTCATTCAAGTTACTCACTCTATCACTGAGTTACTTGCTGATTTTTTCTGTTATTGATTCATGTACCTCTTCATTCAATACCTTAGTCCCTCACTCACTCAATCACTTGTTAAATAACGTACTAATTGATATCCTAATTATTGATTTACTCAGGATACAGTTGAGTCACTGAATGTTGTTTCAGAAAGCATAAAAAGAGCAAAGATCATTTTCTGAAAGCACCTTCACTAAAGGAAGAGTTTTTGTCTTGCTCTACTGTTGCATCACCCTTGGAATTGGTGTAGATAAGTTTCAGCAAACATTTTCAATTTTTTTACATTCATTGAAACAGTATTCTGTGACTAAACATGCTTCTAATTCACTCATCTAGTCACTCATTTGTGGCTTTTCATTTTTTTTTATCACTGACTCAATTACTGTCTTGTTCACTCATTAATTCCCTGATGTGCTCCCTGTCTAACTTACTAACTCTCTAACTTACAAACTCATTCAATAACATGCTCATTCACTCGAGCATTCGTTGCTTTCTTTCGATCACTGACTCAGTCACTCAGTTACTGTCTTACTCAGTGATTTTTTCACTCATGAATTCACTGATGCTCTCCCTTACTGAGTCATTTAATCTCTCCTTTTTATTCACTCACTTCCACACTCTTACACAAGTTGCCTTGTTTATATCTATAGATTCCAACTAAACTAATTTCTAGCAGTTTTGTTTTTTGCCATTTCCCCAGCACACATATTTAGGTGGTGTGAGTAAAGTTAAGAAATAGGCTACTATGTATTCAGGGACCTTTACTTCTTGCTGAGGGACATCCATAAAATAGTACACTAAGGAGCAAGGTAAATACTGAATATTTATAATACATTGAAATACACATTTATGGTGCCAGCCTCAGACATTTTAATTTGATATCCAGATGTTCTTATACTGCTTAATATACAATGTATGGATCTGGTATCTAACCTATTTTATGGCAGAATGTCTAGGTAAATGAAGTAGAGCCATTTCATTTCTTTTTTCTTGATGCATCTGTTGAAATTAAGAAACAAATCAATCTACATCTTGAGTGAAATACCATGCTGTATAGGGCATTGCCTCCTAACAGGGTCATTTTTGAATCAGGCAAAAATACCACTGCAGAACAAAATGCTCTAATACTAAAATTAAAAGTTCTAGGTTATGAGGAAATAAATTCATTTTGGTAGGAAACCATCTTCCATGGCTTGCAGACTTATAATTATTTTGTTCATCACTTATCATGTACCAAAGCTTGTGCCATATTACCTTCTTCACTGTGTATCCAGGTAAATACACATCACTCACAATAATAAATTTTCAGGTCAACAATTGCCAATGAAGATAACCCCAAAGCACTGTAAATTCTATGGTCTGTTTACTGCTTCATTTTCTTCTGGATCATTTTATTACTAATCTTTCTTATGCGTTGTTGCCCATCTTCAGGTGTCAAACCCATGCACCAGGGTTCTCCAATTCACATATCTGGTTTATTATACCATATCAAGATGCAGACCCCATTGTGGTTCATTCACATGCTGCCTTTTAGCAATTATTTCTTTACTTCTGTTCCCTCCACTTTGTGGCACAGTGCATAATTACATTAGAACACGACTATAGGAGATCTGCCCACATCTCTCATCACAGATGTATAGTAGTACCAGCACAGTAGATAATTGCATTTGTACACAAAATCACAGAGGTGTTATAATATCAGCACAGTGCATAATTACATCTGTACATGATATCACAGAGGTGTAGTAATATCAGCACAGTACATAGTTACATATATACATAACTGCAGGAGATCTGCCCACAACTTCCATCACAGAGGTGAAGTAACACCAGCACAAGGCATAATTACATTTTCACAGAACTTCAGGACATCTGCCCACAGGTCTCATCACAGAGGTGTAGTAATACCAGCACAGTGCATAATTATATCTGTACATGACTTCAGGAGATCTGCACACAGCTCACATCACAGATATGCAGTAATACCAGCATAGTGCATGATTACATCTGTAAATGACATCACAGAGGTGTAGTAATACCAGCACAGTGCATACTTACATCTGTGCATGACACCACATAGGTGTAGTAATAGCAGCACAGTGCATATTTACATTTGTACATAACTGCAGGAGATCTACCTACAGCTCCCATCACAGATGCATAGTAATGCCAGCACAGTGCATAATTACATTTGTATGTGACATCACTGATGTGTAGTAATACCAGCATAGTACATAATTACATCTGTACATGACATCACTGATGTGTAGTAATACCACCACAGTGCATAATTACATCTGTACATTATATCACAGAGGTTTAGCAGTATCAGCACAGTGCATAATTATATTTATACATGACTGTAAGAGATCTGCAAACATCTCCCATCACAGATGTGTAGTAATATCAGCTCAGTGCATACTTACATCCATATGTGACAACAAGACGTCTAGCTACATCTACTACCAAGTGTATGCCATTGATATTATCTGACATACAAGACAGTCAGACTTTAGGCTTAATTTTTTATGACTCCTCCTTCCCGGGAATGAATTCTGCCTTGAGATTGTATAAACTTTCACCCTCGAATGGATTTCCAGTCCTCTCTACCCACTTTCAGACTGAGTTGTCTGAAGTTAGAATGTAGTCACATGAAATTATGTTTCTGCTGAGAGACAAAATTCATTTATCCTATAATGTCTGCCAATTTGTAACATCCTGTCCCTGTACACCTGTAATACTAATATGAAGGTGGATGTTCCTGTCCCTGTACACCTGTAATACTAATATGAAGGTGGATGTTCCTGTCCCTGTACACCTGTAATACTAATATGAAGGTGGATGTCAAATGAGGGTATAAACCAGAAACCAAGATACTTGAAGTAGGAGGCTTGTTCTAAGGCATGGTTATTGTAATTGTAGACTGTTAATGCTTTCTTGGATCTGCTAAGTTTGTGTTTAGTATGAAAAAGCTTTCATTTAGTTTTGGGTGTATTTAGTATGAGGTTTTTAGTAGTAATTAGTTCACTGAGGCAAAATAAAAGAGATATTGCTAGTGAGATGATGGAACATTTGTGGACTGTTTGGAACACGTTTGGGGGAGGTTGATAAAGTGTCTGTAGACCAGCTGAAGGAAGTACTTATAGCAGTGTGGGGCTAGTTAAAATTTCTGTATAAACATTCCTAATGCTGTATTTAAGAGAAGTTTGAAGGTGCATCATGGAATGACTTTCATGTGTTTTAGTAGATTTTTGGACAGATTCCTTAGATTTGTACACTGTTTCCTGTTTTCTGGAGCGGAATTAGATTTTCAGGAGAGTCAGGATTCATGCTGGAATTTGAGAAGAAATTTTAATTTGAGGAACAGACACTTTTTAAATTTATGGTTGTTAGGAAGTCTAGAGATTAAGGGAAAGTGTTTGTCTTGTAGATTGCAGAAAATATGTGTGAGGAGTTCAGCTGCTTTGTAAGGATCTGTGGTCCCTAGAATGCAGGCCCATTCATGGGAAGACAGAGTTGAAGACAGTTTTATAATATTTGCCATGTATTTAGATCTGAAGGAGATTCATTCTGGTTTTGTTTTGGGAGCTGGACATACACTGAAGAAACTGAATGATCACTAAATATGGGTAAGTGAATTGCGATGGTGGATATCATGTTTGGCTTTTGCAATGATGAGGTCAAAGAGGATGTTTTTATTGGTCAAAAGGTTGAGTATGGTTGGTTGACTAGTGTCAGCTGGTGTTCAGTGTGGTAGTTTAAGACCTCTAAATTAATGGGCTTTAATGTGATGATTAATAGAGTCAATATTTCTGTGTGATGCCCCAGCACAGTAACAAACATCTCTGGGGTAATATTAGTCCTATAATAAAACAAATTATTTCTAGTAAATGTCCTCCTTATGTAATTTACTCTCTTCTTAAGTAACAACTCTCTTAAATATACATAATACATCCATGACTTAAGCATCATGTGCAAGAGGGTATGAAGAAATATTAGAGATATTGGAAGTACTAGAGACAGCTCTCGTGATAAAAGTAGTAGTATTTTGAACAAAGCTGAATACATTTAATTTCATAACCATGTGGGAAATTAGTGTAACCAACTTTTCTGGAATCCCACCTTAACAATTAGTGTGGATAAAGTATAACTAAACTGCACCAACATCCTTAATTTACCACTTAAATGTTGTAAGTCCATGAGTTACTAAATGATCTAGTGTCAGGGTGTTATACACACATGTACAAACAGATGTTGTATAATTGGAAATTTGTTTTCTTAGCTGTAGATGGCAAATGTTAAAAGCCAATTAAAAGTTAGATTAATTAGGGAAGTGATTAGCATAATGACAGATTGGAAGGATATAATGCCTCCTTTACTCTTAGGAGAAACATTTGTGTTTGTTTATATTATATGGTGTATGGTACTATGGATTACTGTCATTTCTTTGAACTGTGTTTTGGTAATATCATTTTATAGAAGCTGAGTTTATCCATAAATCCTGTTCACAAGTTAACGTTATAAATAACTAATTGTTACAAGGAAACATAGCTTCCCCCTTCTAACATACCACAGTCATATAGCTGCACGTTCTGCATACTTCCCAACGAATTCCTCTCAGGACAGTAAGATCAGCAAAAGTTTTATAATTAGCTAATGACTTCCTTACATTATCTATGTAGGGTTGATTCCTTTATTAATAGTTAGTCTTTCATCTTCATACCCAGTGGCTGCCTTTTTCGAAATGTCTTTTCTTATGTTGTTTAACTAATACAGTCCAAAAATTATTTATTGCTTATTAAACTTGTGGTCCTACTGTTTCTACTATGAAACAGTGACTTCCTAAAAGGTGACATTCAAAATGAATGAAAAAAGTCCAAAATCCAAAAGGTAAAAAATTCCTTTTTTTCTTTTTTTTTTTTTTATAGGGAGGAAAGTCTCCCTGTACTCCCACATCCCCCAGACAGATCTATACCAACCAAGGTGTAGTCAGACATAGTGTTTGTACTATAGAGAGTACATTTTATTTGCATCACTCAGAATCACTGCATCTTTTTCATGCTATATTATTTCTGCACGGTATATAATGTGCTTAGAGAGAAGAATGCTAATCTAAAAAAAATAATGCCTTCCAACAGTTTTAAAGAGAAACACTTACATTGATGTGTATGTTTTGTAACTGCTGGGGGACAGCATCTTGAAAGATGTGCCTATTGTTTTAAATGCTAGGTGGGTTGGGAGGCAGTAAAAAAGAGTATGAGAACACAAAATGGAATTTTCTAGATAAACCCTGATACAACTCCATAGTTGTACCAATTGGAGGAAGGGAGAAATCTCCCTATGGAAGTGAATCATTGCTCATGCAGAATTTGAAACCACATAGATGCAAAATTAGAAATCACACCAGCAATGATATCTTAAGGGAAAAAGCATTTGATATTATGCTGATCATCTTTTTTTTTCCTGTTTGTTACTGACACTTGAGCAATTTTTCACTCAAGCTTGTGTACAAAAAACGCTCCTACTATTTGCAAAAAGATAAATATATTTATAACAACATCTAAGTGGAAATGTGCATGGGATTTTTATTTTTTATTTAGTTTTATTCCCATACTTTTATGATTGCAGAATGCTTTGTGTAACTGTATTAAACAGACAAAATATGTTAGCTGCTAATTCAAAAAATGGCAAATTAAAATGTATGTAAAAGATAATACTGATCCAGATAGCTTACTGTTTGGTTGAGTTATTTGTGATCTGTTTTAGCTAATGTAAAATAAAAGAAAAAATAAGTTTGAAAATAATTGCTTATGCTTAACAAGAATTAGAAAAGAAGACATACAGACATGTCTTGAGATTTAAGCTTTTAGGAAGAACATTTCAGCTTTTTATCTTAAGAATTTAAATAGTTTTTCAAAAATAAGGGCATCAAATGTAGAAAAGAAAAGTGTTAGTACTTTTATCAGATGTGCTTTGTTTGATAATGTATAAAGTATAGCTCTCCCTCTTCAACACAGTTTCTCTTTTTAACACGTGAGCTTTCATAATCGTGTCTCACAGACAGGAGACACAGGAACTCCTAGCTCCATGCTAAATGCTAACATTTTCTGAATGGTTAATAATGTTCTCCTGAAGCAAACACACTTAAACTTCAGTCTCACACTGCATGATGGAAGGAAGAGGAACATTTTTGACTAAACACGTCATAAAAAGTAACATTTGTTTCTTTGCATACTAGTAGTAAATAAGTTAACTTACCACCAGGAATAAAGACAGCCAGAAGAGCTGAGAGCAGTATTAGGTACTTCATCTGCAAACATACAAGGAGTCAAACTTAAACTTCAGTACTACACTACAGATTCTTTTCAGTAATAAGTCAAACCTAGAAGCTGATATTCACCTTTGCAAGGAATCTGTCTATGGTGAGTCTTTTTATTTTTGGTAAAGTCACCACTGTCGCTTCTGCTGATACCCAACAAAGGGACTGTATTTATCTACAAGTATTACCATTACTCAATCACTCAAAGCAAACGTTCTTTCTTAATCAGATGTTTTCATATACAAGCAGATGTTGTGTAATTGAAAGAAAATTAATACGTTTTTTAGGTGTTGTGAAACTGAAAGAAACTAAATATGTTTACTCTTAACTTAGCAGTTGCTAAATGTTAAAATTAGAATATGATTACCCTTACAAATTTATCATCTGTAGTTGCAATTAAATATACATAAAATATTTTTTTTCATCTGTTTTGTACTAACAATCTATAGATTTAATATGAATAATCATTTATTTAATTGACATGCAATTGAGTTAACATGCAAAACCTTGTGAGGTTGCAACTCAAAACAATGTCACTGTCAAGGTCATAAACCATTTTTATGGGATATTGTTTCCCTGTATCCTTCATCACTCATGGAGCAAGTCTACACATGCATGAACTGTATATATATATATATATATATATATATATATATATATATATATATGTGTGTGTGTGTGTGTATGTATATCTATATAATATACACATATATATATATATATATATATATATATATATATATATTCACTTTATAATCTTGAAATACTGAAATATCAAATTTCAGTAACTCGAGACTATAAAGCCAAACTTCCTAAATAGAGAAACTCCATAACTGCAAATCCAGAAATGTTAAAATCGCGGTTGTGGCGATGCATTACATGACATTGGATGTACTGTGTACCAGATTTATGGTTTGGTGTGTTGCTATGGTTGGAGATTAAGGTAAATGAATATTTCTTTAAGGGTTTTGGGAAGGGATTTGAGTGTATGTGAGTGTGTTCAGAAGTTTTAATTGTTGGTTAGGGAAGGTAGGTAAGAGTATGAGCATGTAAGTGGTGGTGTTTGTACATTTGAGATGTGTGTGTGCGAGGTGACTGTAGAGTGCATAGTGGTGAGTTTATTGCCTTTTTCTGTTTGGTGCGACCCCTGCGTAGGTTTGTGCATTTGTATTGTTGTGTTTGTGTGTGTTTTGTTTGTTTGTTGTAATGTGGGAAAGATGGTGCATGTGTTGTGTGGTGTATGGTGTGTTTACATTCGTTATTTTGAATTTTGACTTTTGAGGTTTTGGTGTTTTGTATTTTCAGCTTTATAGTCTCGAGATACTGAAATTAGATATTTCAGTATTTCAGAATTATAAAGTGAATCCATATGGATCCTTGTCATATGCTAGAAACCTCATTTGACTGAAACTCATTTGACTGACACCATAAGACTGAAATTTCAAAAAATTTCAAAAGACTGAAAAGTCACTTGACTGAAACCCATACGACTGAAACCCATAATACTTAATTTCAGCATACTAAATTTTAAACTGGACCATATAAAACTAGACTAGGTGGGGGGAGCTATGCCCCCCACACCCCCCCTAACTATATATGCTAACTCCAGGATCGCAACTACAGTCGGGAAAAGGGCATAGGAGTGGTGGCATGTTGACTACTGTAAGGTATGTGAAAGGTATATGCCATTTTTCCCACTGTAGTGCAATCCTAGAGTTAGTATATATAGTTATGGGGGATATGGGGGGCACAGCTCACCACATTGGGGTGTGGGGATGTAGCCCCCCCACCTAGTCTAATTTTATATGGTCCAGTTTACAATTTAGTATGTTGAAATTCAATATTATGGGCTTCAGTCTTATGGGTTTCAGTCAAGTGACTTTTCAGTCTTTTGAAATTTCAATTTTATGGTTTCAGTCAAATGCATTTCAGTCAAATGAGGTTTCTATTATATGATATGGATCCATATATATATATATATATATATATATATATATATATATATATATATATATAAAAAGTTAGTAGTACCTTGTTTATCATGAAACCATCCTTACCTACATAACAAAACATTAATCATGTTACCTTTACACAGCAGGAACAAGATGTGGTAGGTAGCCCAAAGAGTTAACCTGGCTAAGGGATTCTTTTCAACCATGATATTGGCATATAACAGAGATTTACAACTGTTTACAAGAAGGGAGGTAACACTACAATTGCTTGAGTCCCAAGTGCCTAGAGACAAGATCCTCAGTGCCAGGGACTCAGTTATCTAGTAACCCATGCAGACAGCTGCTCGCACTCGAACTCGAATACGGATCAGTCAAGCAGCTGCCACACATACAGCTACTCTCGTACGAGGTAAGGAAGTGCTCACAGGCTATGGGTTTCAGGAAAGGGAGCAGCGACGGAAATGTTCTGTTTAGAGAGGGGAATGGGGTTCTACTAATACCCCCTTCTCACCCAACTTATCAGCTTACCAATATACTGTTGACTCAACCTCTCCACTATCAGAACTATTTTACACTTATGTTTTTCTTGTTTATTTCTGCTTACAACTGTCTTCCTCCTCTGTTTTCTGTTCCTGCACTAGTGACCTCCTTCATCATTAATGTCAGCATACATACACCAAACCTGTGTGCATTATCATTGCTCTTCTATCTCTAGCTATTACATGTTAACATCTTTGACTTATGTAAAATAATTCAACTTTTAAACTATATGATAAATGTCTTTACTGTTTGCAATACTACCTTTAAAGTAATGCTTAAAGTTTTTATTTTTTTTATTGCTTTTCTTTGTGAATGTGCATTTTATGTAGAGGCTTTCTTCCTGGGCACCTGCTGAAAATGGGACTTGTGCCCAGTTGGACATTCCCAGTAAACAAAAGACAATAAATAAAGTGGTAGCCATGAAGTGTGGTGTGAGCAAACAGCACATGACCCCTTATAGTAGACCCTAAAGGGACATACGTTAAGACAGCCAGGGTAATAGACATCAGTACTGATCTGTTAATTCATCTGCATACACACAAATTATTGCATTTAAAGTTCAGTACTGCAGTATAAATATCTTTCATTAATAAACCGCACATACAAGATGATCTTACCTCCCTAAAAACAGAACTTTAGGTAATCTACTCAACAGAGCTTAACATTTAAGTATTTTAAGTAGAGTGTGCCAACTTATAACAAATGGTAGCTATCTGTTTACAGAAACATCCCACATGCACTGGACATTAAATTCTTGACAGCAGAACTCAATGTTTACTTTTTTTCTAACTAAATGGCAGTCATGGATTACGTAGCAGCAACAACAGTTAGTTCTGTTTTCTCTTTGTCGTGCAGCAAAATAAATAAATAAATAATATACTTCAGTACAGTTGGGGAATGCACTTGCAACCGTTGTACCTCACATTGCTACACTCCTGCACAGAAATGGCTTTCAGTGTTTGAAGCCCAAAACTCTATATGGAGACAGGGGAGAATCATAAAAGGCTGTTCAATCATTTGATGAAGAAAATATACTCACCAAGAGAGCATACATCATATTATTATTGTTATTATTATTATGCAGTTCCATTTTCCTAAAATTTGTGTGACCTCAGATGTAGTCTATACAGAGTTCATGTATATACAGGTAGAACCCCACAACAATGGAAATACCTTCCTTTTGACTCTTTAAGTAGTTACAATGTATGTGTCAAATGGTGCAGTGGGACACTGTGGTCAGCAGACTTGGTATTAGTAAATTGTATTTTGATGAAACAATCTAATTTTTTCCACAGGCTGGATATACCAACAGAAAATACAGAATAACCTGGCTGATCATGAGAGGAGAAAGACTGAGGTGTGAAATGGATAAACTGTCAATATTCCACCCAGGAGTGCCAAAAGATTGGTTTTACCACTATACATTCACACATTCTTAACAGAAGATGAGACAAGAATTGTAAGGGTGTAATAAAAGTCCTTGAAGACTTCCTTTAGTGATAAGGTGTAATTTGCACTAAATCACCACTGGATATGTTCACTTCCTTTATTTTCACATTTACCTGTGAATTCTATAATCTTCCTGTTTATGCAGTATTGGTCCGAAGCTGATGGAGCCGAACAGGAAGATATTAGGGAACAGAATTAGAATCCTCATTCAATGGAATTATAGAGAGACTTGAAACAAGGGAAAACATCTGCAATTTTGAAAAACTGCACATTAACAACTTAAACTGCTCTGGATTGTACTGCAGGAATGCAACAAACTTAAAAAAAAAAAAAAAACTCTGAGCTGATTGACCCACAAAGGTGCAGCCCTACTGCTATAATGATTGCTGTCCTGCATTTCTTATAATGTGTGTGCTATGTGGGAAAAGATGGGCAGTTAGTGCTTTCAGATGTCATTGTTTCTGACTGCAGTTCAACTCTTTAGAAGGTGATAGAGGATATTACCAAATGTTGTGAACATACCTCTCAGCTGTACAGAAAGTCCAGGTTTTTACCTCATATTTTTTGTCCATTTTTTATACAGTTGTGGTTTTCTGGCAAATCTTTGGTAAATCATTAAAGATAAAAGGCAGAAAATAATGATAGACATTTGAGTTTCAGACTACATACCCTTCAGAAAATTCATGCTAACACAAAACCTGTTTTTCTATCAATTTTCAAAGTTTGTAAGAGAAATATTTAAAAATTGTCCCTATTTTTAGACTGTTGTCCTCTTATTATTTATGGCTTTGCCAGATTTCTTGCTCTAAGAGATTGAGAGGTATGGTTGTGAATTAAAAAAAATAAAGTCAGCCAGAATCTAGATGTGATTTACTATAATACATATAGAAGAAACATTAATTCTGCTTAGTTGTTAGTCAGCTTGCCTTTATTTATGACAAAGTATTCTTCAACAGCAAGATCTTTCTGAAGCGGTTTGTTTTTATTTTCTCAAAGATATGCTCATCTAAGAGGTGATTATCTTGGATATTTGAGGGGATTGTATACAATTGCTTTGCTCTGTTGTATTAGTGAATGCCACTTTGGTGAAAGCAGCATTTAATAAACTGTCCTATAAGCACTTCTGAATAATAAAAGTCAAAGTCCACAGAACTTCAGTATAAGTCATCTCACTAGGGACTAGATTTAAACCTTTTATTGAGAAATAAAATATAGTCATAAAATGTCATTCCATGCTAGGTGCTTCATAGCTGGGTCATAAATAGGAATACACAATGTTGCTGTACACTTTTTGGAAATAATTTATTTAATGCAATGAAGTATATTTTAAAATTAAAAATGGAATAAGTTATAGATTTTATTAGATCTTTTTCAGAATATAAGGACTGCTAAATATGTGTTTTTAAGCTTCTCATTTCAGGAGGATTGTTTTTCATTCCTTCATTCATTTGCCTGTGACGTTATTCATTTTATGTATATATGAATGTATGATTGTATGTATGTATGTATTCATTTATTCATTTTGCTTTGCAAAATTGAAACATTAAGTGCATTGTGTGGAAGCTGGAAGAGAGAGCTAGATTTGGAAAGTAACTACATTCTGTAAGTTGCAAAAATGAATGTGCCCCTTGTATGAATACTACTGTATGGGATAAAAGCTTGTGAGTGAATATAGTTTTCGTAAAATGCTTCATCTGGTTATCTTTGAGAAAAATTTTATTATGTTAGTCTACGCATTTACTTTACAGTACCTGGGCATATTCTGTGAAAAGTTTTTTGGAATTAGTTAATAATCTGAGGAATATTTATTTCTGTAGAAGCTTCCATAAATGTTGAAGTTCTGTACCTTTCTACTTCTTCTATATTTCCAGTTCTGTATGTTTGTCAGACATTTTTAATAGGCTGGACAAGTGATATACAACTATGCAAGGGTTATTCATGAGAGATGGTTTGTGACTAATGAATACATATTTTTCTGCTAGGTTTTAGTGATGTTTTCCAAGAAGCTTAAGATACTAATGGAAGTTAGTGACCATGGTGGGGATAGCCACCCAGTAGTTGTGAACATTAACTCTCAGTGAAGACCACTGTTGATGCCTGACTCCATGTATGAAATCGGAAAAAGAAGGGAGATGCTGATGCTGATGTTGAAGAAAGTTTTTTACTCAGGATGAAGAGTTTCTTAAAAGTGAATTTTATTTTATGGTTTTTACATTGTGGCATATTTATAAATGATATGGCTGTAGAAAGATAACATGACCCGAATGTTTGCTTAAATCATCATTAAGAAAACCTTTACCATCCATAAGTGGAAAGTTTCATTAGCTTCTTAAAGAGTGAAGTAATCAGTTTTTATACATAGATAATATAATTCATTTTCATCATGAGTTTACTTAGCATACTCAAAATGAGAATTAGAAGAAAAATTCAGTTTCGGTAATATAACGTATACACTATGATCAATATTACTGCGACTAACTTGTAAAATACAGAAAGATGGGTGTTTATTCTAGCAGGCAAGCATCAGCATTATGTCTCGTTCTACAGCTGTAGGTTTTACTGGTCAGGTCAGCATCTTTCTTTTCCTTTCTTTCCTTCTACTCCACTTATGCGTGGGAAACACAAGTACAGACTGAGCAAAGGGCTGCAAAACTCTGGGATGGGATTAGGAAACGTCTTAAATGGTGTGTAAAGGTCTGCACCCTATGTGAGTTACAGTAGATCTCCTGCAGAATGTACAAGCATATACTGTATACTGTGTAATATTGCTGTTATACTGTATACATTTGAGCTACAGTTACACTGATGTAATGTTAACATGGAAGAAGGAATCACTGGGAAGGTACTTACACAAAGTGCTTGCACTACACACTACATTAGTACTTCACTGATCATCTAGCTGTGTGTGGCTTATGTTCATAGGTTCATAGGTTCATAGGTTCATAGGTTCATAGGTTCATAGGTTCATACTAAGCTAACTGCTCTTGTGAGCCACTTTAAGCCTAGCCAGTTATCCCTTGTGAGACTCAAACCCTGCACCTTGTGTTTGTAAGGCAAATACCTTAACCAGAGCATAGTATCCCAGCACCTACATGAAACAAAGGAACCAGACATAATGGTGAAAAGGAAGTCACAAAGAGAGTAACTATTGCAGAAAAGTTGATATGTCTGCAGGACCATGCTGCTTATACAAGAATAAATGAATAATGGGAAAAGTGTAAAAGAGAGAAAAAAAAAAGGTCTTAGAAGGGCAGCAGACAAAATATTCATGTTACTGTCATCATACTATTAGGCAGGCTATGGAGGTGAGAAAACAAAATGAAAGTCCAGAGCAGACAGCAGCTTGTTGTATGAGTCCATTCTTGATGAGTGGGAATTAACAGCATCCTTTCTCAATACGATAACATCATAATGCAGTTCATTTTTCAGGTAGTTATTTTGACATATCCTGTTACAGTCCAGACCGTTTGGTAAACTAAATGTTTTATATGACTTATTCAACAATTGCTCCATTTTACAACAAGGAAGTATAACACAATGGCAGGAATATATAATTAATGCTATCATTCCATCAGCAAAATATTGCTAGTGTTACTGATGCAAGATAAGTTTCTCTAGTTCAGAATTAAGCAATGCCAGTAATTTACTATCTTTGAAACCAATGTTTGAATTGCAAAATGCAAACAAATGCACTAAATGCATTTATAAATTTTCTAGGTATAAACACAAAATGCCAGGCTTAAAGTCACATGCATTCTTTTTCATTCAAAATATTTACAATAGATTATACAAAAACGGCATCACATAATACCATTACACATATCAAATAATTCAGACTCAGTAATGATAAAAATTAGTTTCATAGTAATATTTTTACAAAAATTAAATTGTGATATATAAATATCTGTAATCAGAAAAATAATCCCCTTTGCCATAACTGGCAAGTTTTAGGATGAATTAATAATAAGAAAAAAATGGTTTAGTTCTTACTGTGACTATTATCTTGTTAATATGGCTAACTTCTGTAGCATCAGAAATGTCTAAGGATAAAGGTCAGTGCCTATGAAAGATAATTAAAAACTAATTTTTTATTTAACAATAGTGAGGTGGACATGCAGCATCACAAATCTTGCAAAAATATCAACTGAAAATGAAGGTCAAACATCATAATGCATAGCAGAGACTGAATGTTATTGTAGTTTATAAAATGTATATTTCATTTTTTAATTATTAAACATTGAAAATGGCAACGGTTGATCACAATAATAAAGACTAGCTATATCAATTCTTAAGCAATGAGCTTTTTTCACTTTTTATTAATGTCTTTGTTTTCTGTCATGCTGACTACTTTTACTGCATGTTTGTGGACTAAGAATAGTAGGATTCAATAAAATCTTTAGCTTTGCATTAATTGCTTCAAAACTGGTTGGTCAAGTAGCACAATGGAGAGAAAATGTGATTTAGTTTTTAAGAAGAAGAAACTCCTTATCAGGTCATTAGTAGGGCTGACCTTACAGTATGTAAACTGGATCCCTAGATGAAAAGGCTCCATGGCAGCCCCTACACTGCCCATTCCATGCCTGCCTACTCACACTGTTGACTATCTAAGCTAAACTGCACTCTGATAAGTGTGGAAGGAAGATATGCATTAAGCAGGCAATCCTGTGGTCACAAGGCCCATATAAACCAAAAGGGTTATAGATGGTTTGAGTTGCATGTAGGTTGTTTGTTAAATAAGCTTTTTCATCCAGTGATTGTCTGAACAAAAAACATGATCAAGGAAAGAAATGTAGCCTAACTCTTCAACATTGTTATTTTCCTGTATCCTTTTACCACATCATAATTGCACAAGACTACACTGTAATGACTTCAGAGGGAATATCTGTATTAAACTTGGATCTGAGGGCCACTAAACCCTCAAAAGCCATGAGGTTTCTAGTTGCTCTGAGATGCATTTTAGAGTTTTTTTTTACACTCTTTACCTCCAACAATAACCTGAATGAAATTCATAATTAAGGAAATAAATTCAGCCTTACTCTTCAACTTTGCTTTTTTCTGCATTATTTCAACAAACCCTAAATAACAAAAACTACCTTGGGGTCTTGGGGCCACTAGGTACCTGGATGTCATGGAGTTATACATGATCTGAGGTGCATTTTATACATTTTCAACCCTTCAGTCCAATGATGACATAAGCAAACATTATACATAAGAAAAAGTGATGCTCTCTTACCTGATTCTTTTTATTTTTTATTTATTTCATCTGATGGATTTGCTTTGTACTCACACCATGTTGCTAAAGCCAGGAACTCCTTCCTTTTATCCATCAGGTAAATACCCTCCCTGCATTCCTTTAAAACCATTCTGAAATACTTCCTATCCAAAATCTGACTCAGTCCTTGTTCATTCCCAGGAAAAACCATATCCGTAAATATGAACAAGTACCTATTCATAACTTATACCTCCTTTCTCTTCCATGACCCTTTAAGCAGTTACCCTGTTTTTTATTCCTCACTTCATATTGCATTTCCTGCTTGTATTACACTAATTTAGCTTTAATTTCTCTAAACTGGCTACAGTTTCTCTAAATATTAAATTGTTGTCATATAAGTTATAACTAGTTTAACCAGTGCTGTCACATTATGTCAAATTTGGTATTAAAATTTAAAATGTAGATGGTTGTGTAGTGTTTTTGAAGACTGTAAAATTATTGTTTTTAAATGTTTTTGTAATACTTTGGGGCTTTTCTCCCCAAGCCTCCACTGAAAATGGGTGCCTACCCTATCAGACATTCCCGGCAATCAAAAGTCAGTAAGTAACTAAATAAATAAATATTTCAAGGAAGAAATAAGTTGTATTAAAAAGCAAACAGGTTGGAAATGACAACTTCTTCAGAAGACATTTTTAATTGTATCAAAATGAAAATGCTTATTCTGTTGGTTTGTTATTAAACAAAGGGCAGGATTCAGGAAGCCTCCGTGTAAGAGTTATAACTCTTACACGGAGGCTGCAGTTAAACGGTGTGATGTCAGCATGCCATGCATATGCATGAGGTGCATGAGGCATGCTGAATCACATTGTAACTCTTACACGGTCCATGTAAGACAGTAGGGGGCGTGTCCGTAGGCTAAGCCCTGCAAGCAGACACTCCCTCGGAAGTCTAGAATGGCAGAAAGTAAACAGCCACGAGAGAGGCCATGGAAATGTGAATAAGCACACTACACAACACATGCCCCCACAGACCAGCAATGTAAAAAGTGAGCAGATGTTATAAAATGAAAATGAAAACTGTTTTCTTTTGTAAAACTCTGTAAATGTTTGTTACTGCGTGCTTGGCGCGGGTGTGCTACTAGAGCAACTGCAGTTAGCAATCAGTGGAAAAGGATATAAGAAATAAATATGCAAAGTAAGCCAAAAAGTAATAGCATAGTGGTAGAATTGTCAGCTTAAGAGCAGGCAGGCAAGGTTCGAGCCCACACGACAACCTTTTTTTTTTTTGTAAATAAGCACTAAAAAGGCCCCTGACAGTATTGTACAAATGTAAAAGTATTTCCTTTTGTAAAATGGAATAAAATGGAGCATATGTTTTCAAGTAATACAATAATAAAAATATTTAAAAATGTACTGATAGCTAAGCTGCTGTGAGACAGAGTGCCCGTAGCTGAGTAGTGTTTCAAAGGCTGCAAATTGCTTGCCCGTAGCTAAGCACTGGTTTAACAGGCTCAAACTGTGTGCAACTAGCTGTGCTTAGCTTAACATGCGTGTTACTAGCCAATTAAGGTTTAACCCAGCGCACACCATTTGCGCGGAGGTGCACACCGCGCCCACAAGCTAACCGCCGGTGCGCATGCGTGAGCTCTGCGCAAACGAGCACAGACCTGGTTTTAAGTGCTTAAAAGTGCCTTTGGCATGTTTGATTGACAGGTCCTGAATTCATTTCTAGACAGTCATGAAAATTAAAAATCAGTGGTCAGATTCAAACCCAGGATAGCATGCACTAGAGTTAAGGTACTAAACCACTAAGCCATGACAGCAGTACTTAGAAATGCAGAAATAGCATATATATAGGATATAATCCAAAATGGAGCATGATAAAGCAGTTTCTGTGAAGTAGATACAATTCCAAAATGGCCAATCATAGAAATGTGCGGGAAAATCGGCATATATAAGCCCCATAGGCAGGAATACACAGCATAAACGATTGTAGAATTGACCTGCAGGCAGAATGAGTGGAGTAGGGGAGGGACGTTGCTTTCGAGCACAGCAGTGGGGCGTTGAGGAGTCCAGATACATGGTCTAGCTCCTAGTTCACCATCATGAGGCCCAACTCATGCAGGGCCAGGTCTCATGGGGAGCATACAGGGCGGAGGCATGGGACCAGTTGGCTCATGATCTCACTAGTGCTACTGGGATTCCATGTACTGGTGAGCAGGTCCGTCACCACCATGTGGACCTGAAGCGACATAAAGAAGACCAGTTGACCCAATGGATCCAGGAGGCCCGGGATACGCCCAACGCCCCACTACTGAGTAAGTTACATTTTACTTATGTATGTAAGGAATTCAACTAGCTGATACCATGGAGATGTGTATTCCAATATTACTTGTTTTGTATTACAGCTGCAGGTGTCCGCTCTGCGAATCGCAGGGCACATGACCGCAGGCTGGTGCAGCTGCGCCACCATGCAGGTTAGTAACCCCACCTAGTACTTGTAAATAAATATTATAGTGTAGCACGTAGCAGAACACTGCAGTGTATTGATTAAAAGTAATAGAATGTGCAAGCAACAAGTGAAAGTCTGCAGGTATGGCTGCAACAAGTTCATCAGTATGCAAGTGAAACTGGAAATATAATTGATAGAAATAAATAGTTCTGTAATACAGATGTCCCACCATTAATTAAATGTAGTATAACCTGCAGTAGTCTCAAGAGTACAGCTTCAGAAGCTGAGTTAATCATATGTGAGATATATCCCCTATTGAAATGCTGAATCATGACAGAAGTGAGGCTGCTGGAAAGTGTTTGAATCACCACAGGTCTAATATGTGAAAAAAGCCTAGAAGTACCAACCTGAACTGTGAAATAGCAGGATGTGTGAGAGTGACAGAAAGGGTCATGTATCAATAAATAAAGTAGTAATAACCCCTGAATATATAAGCCTCAGTTTGGTTCTACAGAACTAAATGCATGTGAGAATTACAAATTAACATCCCAAACTGATTGCAGTGTGTCTGAATCTTGAATGTTTAAGCCAAAATCTGTATATGGTGATGACAGTCAACAATTTTCAGATAGAATGAATGATTGTCTGACATACTAAACATCCATAGTTGTCCCCTGCCCTGTCATCAAAGTGTAGCAGGATGATGTATCTGATCAAAGTCAAAATAACTAGGATAGTGATGTATCTGTAACAGGTCTAGCATGACAGTCAATTAAAATCAATTTGAAACTATCACCCACAAGTTAATTGTGTTTCTATTACAAATGTATATTAATGTATAATTTATGAATGTGTCATCATTTTCTTTCTCCACCCCACCCTATAATTGCAAATTAAAAAACTCACTAAATATTGGTATGTGAACATTTCATTAACCATGGACATTTGTCCTGTTGTTTCAAAAATATATGCATGTCCGTTGTTGCATGTGCCCTGTTCATACCTGCAAACCTGATGGCCTGTTGCCATTAATCAACCCTGCATGTTGTTTGATTGTGTATTTCTGTTCAAATAATGCATGTGATATTGATATGCCTGTTGTTCAATGGTGTTAATATCTGGGTGTTTGTTTAATGGGAATACCAATGCATGCTGTTACAACTAATTTGAATGGAATAATATGCTACTAACCCAAACTAACATAACATACTCACAAACCTAGAACGCTTGGGAAGGCGGGTCCCAGCGGACCCACCTCTCCCACCTCATCTGACGACTGCACCTGGCACTAGTGCCCAGGCCGGACCCTCCTCCAGTGGCCCTGTGCCACCTTCGGGTGGAAGCGCTGCAGGGGATGGGTCCTGTCCCCCCTCTGCAAGCGTGGCCGGAGGAGCCCGTCCACTCACCCTCCAAGGTGTCCGGTCTGTGGTGTGAAGGGAGATCCAAGACTCTGTTCTTGGGCCCCTACGCCAACTTGAGGCCCAGGTGGCACAGCTTATGGGCATGCCCATTGTCCCGCCTGCACAGCCCCCAGCACAGCCCCATCCTGGGCTGTGAAGGAACAGTGGCAACTGCCTATGGGTGGGGATATCAGTTCCACTGTTGCCATCTGTGGGCTCTTGTGCCCTGGATATCCCAACCTCCGTCCCCGTCAATTGTGTAACCCCCCCACATGTGTCATACACTGCCCCTGTATGCGTCTTGTCTGTCTTGTCTGTTAACCTACCCAACCTACCTCCCCAGCTATACCGACTACCTTCACCTGACATACCACTCTCACCTGAAAAAAAAAGGGCACTCTGTACCCACAAAAAAATTACACCCCATACATAGCTGTCCATGTTGCACACATGTCCGCTGGACATTGAAACTGTTAATTACAATTGGCTGTACAACAGGTATCAATGTTGTCCTGACACCTCTCTCAGGGGTGGAAGGTTTCAAATGTCACACCAAATTACATACAAATGCACAGCTGTTGCTGAGAAAGACATGGGCAGCTATGGGCCTCACCTACATCCTTCCTGCAAATCCCAAGCTTGTTTCCCTACTGTCTTACCCAATTTGTGACCACTTTTTCACCACTTTCCTGTCACCCCTTTTTCTTTTCTTTCAAAGAAAATAGCGCGGGTGTGTGCTTGTGTGCGCGGAGCTCACCGCCAGTGCAAGTCGTGAGCTCTGCAAACAGCAGATCTGGTTTTAAGTGCTTAAAAGTGCCTTTGGCACTTTTGATTGACAGGTCCTGTACTCATTTCGAAAGAAAAATAAATTCCCACTGCTAGTCTTGAACCCAGGACCTTGGTAACACTAGTCTGTATGACCTACAACTAACCCATGACTCTCATACAAGAACATAGTGCTAAAATAAATATAACATGTAATAGTAGGAAGCAATATAAAGGCAATATAGGATGTGTACTACCCAAAGCATGTCAGGTAGATTTTTAATGCCCAAATTACTGGATTCCCATACTAGTTTAGTGTTAACAGAAACAGCCCTGCTAATTGTTAGCTTGTACATAATAATGTAAGGTAATGTACATATATGAAAGTATGTATATGTACATATATATATATATATATATATATATATATATATATATATATATATATATATATATATATTAATACATATGAAATATAGTGGTAGGTGTCAGTATTCATACACACTCACTACAGGAAACAGTGAAGATAAATGCAGCAACCAGAATCTGCAACACAGCCTGACTCCTGTGAGACTTACTAACCCTTTTAACTGCTTAAAGGTGCCTTCAGCACTTTGATTGATAGGCCCTGTACTCAATTTGAAAGCAAAATAAAAGCATACTATTAGGCCCTACCACAAGACCATTGTAACACTAGTCTGTATGACCTACCACTAAGCCATGACTCTCATACAGGAATATAGTGCTAAAATAAGTAGAACATGTAATAGTAGGAATGAAGATAAAGGCAATATAGGATGTGTACTACCCAAAGCATGTCAGGTAGACTTTTACTGTCCTAATTACTGGATTTCCATACTAGTTTAGTGTTAACAGAAACAGCCCTGCTAACTGTTAGCTTGTACTTAATAATGTCAGCTAATGTACATATATGAAAGTATGTATATGTACACACACACACACATATATATATATATATATATATATATATATATATATATATATATATTAATACATATGAAATATAGTTGTAGGTGTCAGTATGCATACACACTCACTACTGGGAACAGGTGAGAGAAATGCAGCAACCTGAATTTACAACACAGCATGAATCATGAGAGACTTACTAACCTTCACACTCACAGAACACTGTCGACAGCATAGCAGCATGGTCCACGCCCTTACAATCTGAAAGGGCAACACCTATCTCACATACCCTTTTATAGCACTGTCCTGAAATCACAGTGAGACATGCAATCAGTACACAACTGGCTGCATGCAATTAGCAAATGTTGCCTTACAATTGGTGCAGAGGCCATCACATGGACCTATGCAGATACCTACAAAAGCATCCAGTACTAATGCAATACATTCATTGCACCAAACCGACGGAGAAAGAGAGAGAGAGAGAGAGAGAAAGAAAGAAAGAAAGAAAGAAAGAAAGAAAGAAAGAAAGAAAGAAAGAAAGAAAGGCAGTGAAAAAAAAACTGCATCATCACAGCAGCAGCAGCAGCAAACAGCAAGTAGCACCAGTGACACAGCAACAGCTGACACAAACACAGGTAATGCAAAGTAGCAGGTTAATACTGTGTTTACTGTGAAACCTCCAAATGTATCATAGTTCACTATCTATAGGTATGTCCATGAGATAGGTTGTGTGTACATAGTCCTGATATATATACATATGTAATATTGCTGTACATGTCTTCCATACTTAAAATTTCCATAGCTTAGAACACAAGGCCAGTTATGCATATGATGCAGAAGTTCCCAGGGTCAGTAGAGGTTCCTCCTCATTGGTGTGGGACCACTGTGTATGTATGGCACTGTTCAGGTACATATTCTGTAGTATGGCCAGGGTTTAATATCAGTCTGTAATGTGGTGATATGTCCTCTAGGGGTGAACGTATCACACATCCAGGGATACCATTTTGTAACAGTGATGCTGTGTGTTCTGCAATGTTGAGGGTGGCCCTCACCTGGACATGTGAGATGATAGGGAGGTTACATTCATCTGTGATGTGTAGGAGAATGGGGGGGGGGGATACCTGCACCTAAACTGTCTGCAACAATGTTGCCAATATCTGTGCATTTGGTGAATGTGAAGCATCTTACCACTGCTGACCACAGATGCCTTGCCTTCATGTGAATCTGCTCTGTGCTGCAGTAGCCTCCTGCTATTGTTATACAATGTGCCTGTATCTGTAGTCCACTGGACAGGATAAATAAGTGGTGTGCATACGGTCTGGGTTAGATATGTGTGTGCACATTACATGCACTATGTGGGATGTCTGTGGTAAGCTTTTGCAAAGGGGCCAGCAGTGTGTGTTGTGGCTTCCACTGGCCCAGTGGGCTGCATGGATAGCATCACAGTCCTAACTAGTGAATAACTGTGTAATTACATACATACATAGAAAGGAAGTGTACTGTGCTTGTGGTGTTGTTGGGATATGTATATCCAGGTTGAGTAATGTGTGTCCACATCACAGTGTTGGATGGCAACACACATACAGTATGTTGGGATGAGCACCCAGAGTGTTTCAAAAGTGTTGCCTGTACAGAAATATCTGGCCATTACCTGCACACCCCCCACAACACACACACATGCAACATATGGCAGCAGTAGTATAGCAGTACACATAGGTTCATACTAGGCTATTTGCCCTAGGGCATTGATAAGCCTAGCAGAATGCGTTTGTCTTTTGCCACCCAATTAAAATTTATGTTGCTATGCCCTTTTCTGAGGTTAGTATACTGTGCCTCTGTCTAACAGTGACATAGAAGTGATACCCGAGGTACAACTATGATCTCCATCCACTCATCCAGATTCCTATGGAATAGAGTCAATGAGGGACTCTGCCTAACCTGTACTGTGAGTTCATTACAGAGTGAAGGGAGCCTCTGGGTTATGAATCTGTCCCTCCAGCATGTCCTATTTATTTCATTGCTAAGGTGCAGGTCTCTTGAGCGTGTGGCTGTATAGGATTTTGATTTCCTGAGGTGCAGCATGTCCATTACTTCTGGGTTGGACATGGCTGTATATGGCAGGCACAGACTGCCTCTGAACAGGCAGTATGCCACTGAGTCCAGCTGGAATTTCTTTAACTGGGCAGCATATGGCATCTGTTTGAGCCCTTTGATCCTCTTGATGAGGTACTATTGTGGTTTTTCCAGTTGCTGTAGGTGTCTGGTTAGGTACATCCCAAAAGGGGCATTGTACTCAATTATAGGCCTGATGATGGATGAGTAAAGAGGCACGATGACCTCCCCTGATGTACATGTGAATCCCTTCATGATTAGCTGGGCTATATAACATGTTTTTCAATCCACTTTGGCCACGTGGTTGTCAAATGACAGATTGCTATCAAGTTTGTTCCCCAGGTCCCCAATTACGTCTTCTGTACTTAATGGCTTAACACCTATGTGGTACTGTGCCACCAATGTGGAGGTGTGGGTATCTTTGATGAATATTGATACTGCCCCTCCTTTTGTTGTTTGGTCCAAGTGTTGGGGCCGACAAGAATGGTAACAGGTATAACTTGGTAGTGCTGGTGTGCTCTTGGGAAACCTGAAACAGGTTTCTGTTACTGCACAGATATCGATGTCCATAATGCTAAGTAGAGTTTTGAGTGCATGTATCTTGAGGTTTAGACTTCTGGTGTTGAGTAGCATTACTCTTAGTTCCTCATCCTTTGTGATACGTATGGATGTGGGTTTGCCTTATGAGCCTAGCCTAATAAAGGCACTACGGGTGTAGCAAGAGCCTTTACCAAAATCCAAAAGCCCAGGGGTGACAGGTGCAAGCTGTCCCTAGCAAAGCATTGTGGCTTGTACAGCATATCATCCCAAGCTGACAGGCATTGGATCACCTTTGAATGACACCAGTACTTCAGTCAATTGTTGAAAGTGATCATCTTGCCTTGATATTGTGGCATCATTCTTGGTGAGGGTAAGATGCTACTCAAGGTCAGGGTCATACTGTCTTGGGCTACATGCTCAGAGACCTCCTTTCTGTCTCTTTTCATGTAGTCCAGGGAGGTATGTGTCAGGTCATTCACACCAGCATGGACAATGAGTGAGTCATATTTGTACTTGCCTTGGAGTTACTTGAGTGCTTGTGTTATGTGGCTGGTCGTAGTGCCTGACAGGCTGCACACTGTGACCCTCTCCTTGTTCAGCCTGGTGAACATGACGTCAGTGTGCCTGATGATAGAGTCACCTATTACAAGTGTATGAGGTGTGTTGTTTACTGTTAAGGGCTGTGAATGTTCAGCACATTGGCTTTGTGAGGTATGTGTTGCACGTGTTTGGTTTTGGGGTAGCGGTTGCTTGGGTGTCTGCTTTGGAGGTCTCTGCTGCTTAGGCAGATCTTTATTTTGAGCCTCCGAGTATGTTTTTGTGTGATTATGTGTTTGTTTTGCTGTCGTGGTAGGTCTATGTGAGACTGGAATTGTAGTGAGTGTGGTTTCCTACTCCACCTGACTGGTTATGGCAGTATTGAGTAGAGAGAGCCAAGCCTCCAGTTTGGTATATGGTTGCATCACTCACATGTGTTTGAATTTGTTGTTAGGAGGAGGGGGTAGTCTGTTTACATGAGGCTGTTATAACATTGCCTCTGGATTACCACACTCACCAGCTGGACTGGAGAGGAGATTGACAACTGACCTTTGGACATGCTAGAATACCATTGTGAATTCCGTAATAATTGAAAACAAGGTCCAGTGGGGAGTGAGGGTGTACTGATATTAATTTCTACTGCTGACTGATATAATAGCTTCAGTGAGCAAGTGCCAGGTAACTTAAGTGCAATGTGTTACAATTAAGTAAATGCAAAAACGACAAGCAGTCACTTTCTGTCAAGTGTAACAAGGAAATAAGTACAGTAAGTGATGCAGATATCAGTAGTGATTCACAGAAGTGCTGAGAAGCTGTGTATTATGTGGAATTAGCGTACCAGTGAAATAACAAGCTAACAAATAACAAGCATATAAACAAAGCTAGATTCAGGAGGCTTGGATGTAGTGTATGCTACAGCAAACAAGGTGTACCAATGTCAGTAAGATACAGTTCAAATATGCAGACACTATAAACCTTAAACCAGAAGTTCCCAGCTATGAATGGCAGAGTACAGCCTATTCTCACACAAGAGTGCAGACCACAAACCTTGTTAATGTTAAATAACTGGCCTGAAGCCCAACTGCTTATACCAGAACTAATACACTTGGACACTGGGCTCTCAATCAGCAGTTCCCAACTTAGAAGGATGACAGCTACCTGTCCTGCAACCACAGTGCTTGCCACAAACCTTCCTAATGTAAAACAACTGGTCTGAAGGCCAAGTGCTTAATCCAAAAGACGTAGAATGATAGCTACACTTTAATCAAGTTACAGCCAAGCAGTAATAACTACAATTTAATACTTTATGTATAGAATGTGTACCATATATTGCTGACATACTCTGCTGATATCCTGTTTGTGTACTTTTCCAGGGAGATATGGTTCCAAAAAGGAACCCTGCCTACTCTGCTGCAGAGGACGAAGTGATCCACCAGAGCCTGGTGTGTGACTATGACATCCTGTTTTCACGCACCACCCAGAATCAGCAGGAGAGGTCTGCACTGTGGCAAAACCTTGTCAGCAGGATAAATGATGTTGGCATGCATGATAGGACATATGAGCAGGTGAGACATCACTGCAGTGATTTGATTAGAAATGTCCACCAGCATGCTGCAGATATCCGCAGGCAACAGGTTGCCACAGATGGGGGGTGGCCACACATCCCCACCTCACCAGACAGGAGGGGCTACTGCTAAGTGTCGTGGATCCAGCCCCAGAACAACAACAGCATCAGACCTGCATCATGATGGAGGTTGGATCCACACAGCAACAAGACACTGAGCATGCAGGTAAGATGCCATATGTACATATGACTGTTCTGTACACTGTTACTTCATGCATGCATAAGGTGTGCACATGGTATGTATCTGTCATCATGATATGTAATTGTGCATGTGTGATACTGACATTATGAGCAGCTGATATGTATAAGGGAACTGGTGTACTACTGTACTGTATCATATGCAAAACAAATGGCACACTTGTGCCCGCTGACATTACTTTCTTCATATTTCCAGGTCCCTCCCATCTAGCAACAAGGCAGGCCATACATGCTGGTGAGTGTGTTTATCATTACCTGAAAAACAATTTATAATACTAGTAAGAGTAGTGTAACTCTGTAGTATACATGCTGGTGAGTGTGTTTAATAATACCTGCAATACTCAAGTTAATACTAGTAAGAGTAGTGTAACTCAGTACTGATGTGTGTGTGTACTGTGGGGTGTGCATGTGTGCAAGTGTGCCTGTGCCCATGTGTGCATGTGTGTGTGTGTCCATGAGTGCATGTGTCCATTTCTGAATGTGTACATTTGTATTGAAGTGCATCACCGTAAAATATGTGTTGAGACTGTAACCTGTGTTCCCTGTTTTCCTCCCGTAGGTTCTGGTGCTGCTCTGGTGACCTGCAGCAGGGAACCTGAATCTTGTGCCCCAGGTACTGATGATGATGAAATGTCTATAATGGTGCAGGAAGGTGTGTCTGGGTCCGCCATTGGTGAGCCAATTGACAGTACACAGCTGTCAACCCCTTCAATGCGCACAGTCATCCTGCCATTACATCCTTTGTCACCATTGTCCCTAGGCGATGGACAGTATGCATTGGGCATAGATCAGGGTAATGTGGTACCTGTGGTACATGCATCCCCACAAAGCAGCCATGAGCAGGGTCCTCCAATGGTACCACGCAGACAGTCGCCCATGGGTTCTCGTGGGGGCATCCGTGGCCGTACTGCCTCTGGCCGACGTGCCCAAGGAGGTATGTCAACCTCCACTATGTTTTGGACTGTTATGCAGGCACAGGCGTGTATGGAAAGGTACACCAGACAGGGTCTGAGGGAACTGAGAGCATGTCGCACAGCCATGACAGATGGCATGTGTGACATTGCGAATGCTATTCGTAATTTCACAGATGTCATTGACAGACATTGTGGGGACATACAACAGCTGCTCCACAACCAGATGTCCATGGGCCAGGGCGATGGTGTGCATTTGCGGTGTCGACATGGCCATATGCCGGCAACAGCACCAGCTGGCAGTCGCCGCGGATGACAACAGGCCCACTCACGCACCTCAAGTGCCAGCAGCAGCCCCAGCAATGCTGGGTCAGTGCTGTCATCAGGACGCCCCAGGAGACCACATGCACGTGGCTCTGGACAGTCCCAACAGGGAACTGTGGCCACTCAACACACACCTGCTTCCAATGACAGTACCCAGTCTGGGTTAGTACCGGATACGGTCCATAGCACCCCTGCCAGGCACAGGTACCGTGTCCGTGCCCACAGACACTGATCTGGATGACCTGACAGGTGCAGTCTGTGGCTGTCCACAAAACCCTGTACATGGCAGCCATTATGTGGGACTGTGTGCGTGCTTACACACATGCAGAAATTTAACACCTAGGGCAAACACATACACACACACACTGCACCAACACTGGTCCACCCTGTACTGCTGCCCCTCACAAACACACATACACACACATGTCAATTGGTGTTACCAGTGGCTGGCTTGGGCATACCTAACCCACACCCTGTGCATATGATGACACTGTGCCACCTCCTGCATACTACAACATCAGTGCAGGAAAATGTAAACACGTTGCTGATGCACAGGGTGACTACATAGATGTGTATAAGTAGTAACATGTTGGTAACTGTTCACTGTTCCACTATGATTGTGTGTATATCACAGCATTCCTGCTGCAGTAACTGTATGAATGTCCTGAAATGTCATCTGCACCCATACTACTTACCAAAGTGTACCAGCTGCACACCATCACATGCTACCATTGACTATGGGAATGTGCATCATGTGCTGTATTGTAGATTCAGCTATATGTATCTGTTCTGTCACACATGCATTTACACACACCCTGCTACCCCCACACATGCACATGCTCACCTGCCATTTCCATTATTTATTACCCTACATGAGTAGCTGTCGACACATGACAGGTACACATTTGAAAAGTGCACTATTTGGATTACTACCGATTTCCTCTTGTCTACCTGTACTCACAGGGAGCAGGCAACCTCATTAGTTTAAAAGTGTAATGTGCATCAGGTACTGTGGTTCCCTGATTGCCACATCCAACATGTTTTCCATATGGAAATGCACACACAGAAACATCCCACATCCACACACTTGCCACATTCAGGTTTCAAAACACTATCTAGGTATATTCTGGCACATGTGCGTGTTACAGTAGCATGTAGCACTATACTGAGTACTGGCAGTTGTCTGTTGTCATGTTGTTTGTTTAGGGTGCTGTCAACATCACTGTTTGTTAAGGGAAATGTGCACCCTGCAGTGCGTAGCCCCATTTGGCAAAAGCCACATCCCACCCCCAGCATTGTGCACACACACTAACACTAAAACACATACTTTCCATTTGCAAGATTCAAACCCCTACCTAACTGTGTTATGACACTAGAGACAGACACATTAGCAGAGTGCGCTGTTTGCATTAGTGGGAGGAATCCTTTCTAATGCTGTACTTAGAGGGTGCTGACATCATCTGTGTTTAGGAAGAGGGATGTGCACCCTGTAGTGTGTTCTCCCAGTTGGCAAAAGGAACTTTTCCCCTCGCAGCATTATGCACACACACAAACCCCACTCACACACATTCCCTTTGCAGGATTCAAACCCCTACCTAACTATGTTATGACACTGGAGAAAAACACATTAGCAGAGTGCGCTATACAAATTACTGGAGAGCTTTAATTCAGGTAATATAGTTATAGAGTGCTGACATCATCAGTGTTTCAAAAGGGGAATCTGCATCCTGTAGTGTACTGTCACAGTTGCTAATAGGGGCATTTCCACACACACATCGATGTGTTTGAGGTTTGCATATGTGGGGGATCCAGTACTCCAGTGTGATTAGTATATGGTTTGATTGCAACAATGAGGGATATACTTCAAGTGGTGAGCATTTTGTACTCATGTTTGTGATGATCAGGTCTAGTATATTTTCCCCTCTTGTGGGAATGTTGACTACCTGTTCCATAGCTAAAGAGTTTCTGAACTATGGGAACCCTAGAGCTTGGGTATTGTGGCTTGAGTAATGTTCACAGTCTATGTTTGGGTAGCTGATGTCACCCAGTATGATGGTGTTTGCAGAGAAATCTATACTCTCCTGTGTCGTCATGAAGGCTGTGTGGGATTCCTGAGTTTGAGAGGGTGATGTAAGAGCTCCTCTGTTTCTCTTTCCATGTGGTCCAGGGAGGTACGTCTCAGGTTGTTCACACCAGCATGGACAATGACTGCCTCATACTTGTACTTGCTGTGGAGTGACCCGAGTGCTTGTGTTATGTGGCACATTCTATCACCCAACAGGTAGCTAAATGTGACCCTCACCTTGCTCAGTCTGTAGGGTGGGACGTCAGTGTGTCTGACTATGGCATCACCTATTATAGGTGTGTCACACATTGTGTTTGGCCTTATGGGCTGTGCCTGTTAAGAACACTGACTTTGTGAGGTCTGTGTTGCTTGAGATATGTGTTCATGTGGGATGCAGCGTGTCTGGCCATGTCACTTCTGTCCGTGGTCTGGTAAGTATCACCTTTGGTGACATAGGTATTCATATGTCAGCTGGTGAGCATTTGCAGTGTTACCTACTGAAAGTGGTACAGCTTGTTTGTTGTACAATGGACTACATGCAGCCTTGCTTACAGTAGCTATGTTTGCATGCATGTTTCCTTGCAGTTACCCTGGAATACTGATCCGACCTGCCATGCAGAGTTACACAGCTTCTGTGGACTCCTAGTGACATCTGCATAGCTTACTATATGTATGTTCATGTCTCACTTGACAGAATGTCACTGTTTCTCCTGTGCACATGTACATTGCCTGTGACACTTTGCATATGACTTACCTGGCATCTGTCCACGTGAGCAGTCATATATGCCACTGCAGGACTCTAAACCTGATGATGCACACACTCAAAACATTCCTCAGCATGGAGAACATCGCTATCTGTGCAGTAACAGATGGATTCAGGGCTACCAACAGCACTCCAGCACTACCAAGTTATACCTCATACCATGCTTTTCAGGCCCAAAACTTGCACAAAACCACAAAAGGAGGTAACATGTAACATGTGTATTGATATTCATCCAAGATACCCACACCTCCAGGTTGGTGGCAAAGCACCAAACATCAGAGACTATCCATATGCAAGTAACAATGGGTAAAACTGCCTTCCAGGTTATAGCCTGCTACAGACCACCCTCACAAACACAAGAACTGCACTTGGCCTTCCTGAAAACAGTTGGAAATATGTAGGTCTGTCCATACACCATTATATTGGGTGGGTTAAACTACCCAAACATAGACTGGGAGCATGACTGTAGCTCCAACACCCTAGCCCACAGATTACTGGAATTTATATACCAATATGCTATGGAACAACTTGTTACCACTCACACAAGAGGGAAAACATACTGAACCTGATCATCACCAACATGGGGATTCTATGCTCCAGACCAGAAGTGTATCCCTCACTGGTAAGATCAGACCATAAACTAATCTCACTGGATATTCACATCCCAAGGCCACCCCCCTGCACAGAAGAATACAGTCAACAACTCATGTAAAGCATGTTCACACTCCTCATAAATGATGTGGAAACCTTCAAAGCCCCCAGGCCTGTTGAAAATATGGACCAGACTGCAGATACCTGTATAAAGGCATTCTATGGACACCTTCAGGAATGCATGGATCATGCAATCCCAAATAAAAGCAAGACCCAATCCTCCAAAGGTAGACGTCCTGTGTGGTGGACACCAGCCATAAACAAACTATACAATAGAAGGATGAAGCTACTAAATGATACAACAAACTCCCAAAATGTGAAGGCATCACAGATGAGTATTAGAAGAAAACTACAGGCACTCATAAGATTGTCTAAGGCCATCTTTGAGGGTAGATTCCACAAGACACTGAGGATAATCACAAGGCTTTCTGTAGTTATGTTAGGAACCTGGGTGGTAATTCCCAGATATGCTCAGAGGTAGACCAAGATGTCACAAGAAATACCAAACACACAGACATTGCCAACATCCTAGTGGACAGGTTCACTGCTACCTTCTCCCCCCTCCACACCAAAAGGGCAAATATTTATCCCAGCAGAGTGCTGCCCCCCCCGACCTCTCAGATGCTCAGGTAAGAGCTGCCCTCTCCAAAGCAATAAACACTGCATCAATGGGACCAGACAGTGTCCCAGGCTGTGTCCTACATGAACTCCAAGAAGAGCTACACCCAGACATAACACTACTGTTCAATCCCAGCCTTACTACACGATATGTGGCCAAAGAGTGGTGTACAGCAACAGTTGTCCCTCTACATTTAGGTGGTGCCTTAACGGATCCTGGACACTATCGCCCCATAAGTCTGAATAGCTTGGTCTGCAAAGCTATGGCAAGGATCATCATGAACCTCATAAATATAGATATTGGGGACCTACAGACACTTCATCATACACAGTTTGGCTTTGTTAATGGCAGATCCTGCCTCTCAAACCTGTTTGATTTCTTTGAAACAGTCACCAAGGCCACTGTCAAGGGGAAGGTGGTCTACACAGCCTACCTGGACCTTGCATAAGCCTTTGATACAATACCCCACTTGTGCATTCTAAGGAAGATCACCAGTGTACATATTAACCCCTATGTCACTACAGATATTGCACAGTGGCTCAAGGGCAGAACACACATGGTTAGAATTGCTGGAGCCATGTCAGCCTCAAAACCAGTTACAAGTGGTGTCCCAAAAGGCTCAGCCCTGGGATCTGTCTTGTTCAGTATATATTTATCAGAGGTACAGGCCAACATGGAAGGACTGTGGCTGAGCAAGTCGCAGATGACTGCAAACTGGACGCCATAATCAACTCTCCAGCCAACACACACATCCTCCAAAAAGGCCTCTTATAAACAGATGACTTGTGCCACAGCCATGGCCTCAAGCTGAATGCCAAAAAGTGTATAGTCATCCCCTTTGGCAAAAACAAAGTGACCACAAAGTACCACATATGTGTTAATCCATTAAGTGCAGACGAAGGAATTATGGACCTTGGGGTACACAAGTTGATAGCATTCTCTCATTTGACAACCACATGGCCAAAGTGGTTAGGAAAACATTTTATATAGGCCACCTCATCATGAAGGGATTCACATGTAGATCAGGGGTGGACATTGTGTCTCTTTACTCATCCCTCATCATGCCCATAATTGACTACAATGCCCCTGTCGGCATGCACCTTACCAGACACCTGCAGCAGCTGGAAAGACCACAAAAGTACCTCAACAAGAGGATCAAAGGGCTCAAACAGATGCCATATACTGACTGGTTAAAGAACCAGCAGCTCTACTCAGTGGCATACTGCCTCTTCATAGGCAATCTGTGCCTGACATATAAAGCCATGTCAAACCCTGACTTAATGGTCATGCTGCACCTCAGAATATCCAGATCCCATCAAGCTACACGCTGGAAAGACTTGAACCTCAGGAGTGATATACATAGGACATGCTGGAGGGACACATTCATAACTCAGAGGCTCCCTTCACTCTGGAATATTATCCCAATAGAGGTTAGGCAGAGTCACTCAGTGACTGTCTTCAAGAGGAATATTAATGACTGGATGGGACATTGTAGGTTTACCCTGGGTATCACTTATGTGTCACTGTTAGACAGAGGCACAGTATACTAACCTTGGAAAAGGGCATAGCAAGATAGATTTACAATGCATGGTGAAAGTCACACACATTCTGGCTAGGTTTATAAATGCCCTAGGGCAGATAGCCTAGTATGAACCTATGAACCTATGTATCTTGTTCACCATTGGCCCTATGTGCTGTTAATCCCCAATGCAATCTCAATACTATGGTAGCATGTGCAAAGGCCAGTTGTCAGTCATCTCTATGGTACAGTTGTGGAATATGTGAGTCATGTAGTAATGTCACAGCTGCCACATGTACACAGTCAACCCTATCCCCTACCCATGGATGTACAACACATGTATGAGATGGAAACACATAGCCAAACTGTGGACTAAGCACTCTGAACCCAGTACTGGCATAACCTGTCAGGTGGCATGAAATACTACAGTGACTGCAATACCAGTCTGATGTAGACCTACACTGACAGCAATACAAGCACGGGAACACACAGGGCCATTTGTGGAGCCTAAGAATGGCATCCTGCCTGAGTGGCAGACACCTCTGCAGCTGGCACACAGGCATACGTTAGGCCTGAACACAGCATGTATAACACATAGCACACAAATCCTGTGTGCCAAACAAGCACAGTCTGTACAGCTATACAACACTACTGCTGCAGTTGTGTTAGGTACTTTTATTGTCCAGTACAGTGAGGTCATGCTCACCAGGCTGGACAAGGTGAAGGTCACAGTGATATGCTCATGGGGCACTATGGTCCACCACATAACACAAGCATACAGGTCAGTCAGATGCATGGACACATATGACTCAGTCATTGTCCATGCCACTACAGCTGATGTGTGATGTCCCTCACTGGAATACATGATAGGGAACATGGAAGGGCTCACTGAGCAAGTGGCACAGGCTGGTAGAACCCTGACCTTGGTTGGCATCATACCCTCACCAGGAATGCTGACATATTACTGAATGCTAATGAATTACTGTAGCTACAACACCCTAGCTGAAAGGTTCTTAGCATGCGGTCACTGCATTGCTATGGAACAACTTCTTACCACTCCCACAACAGGTGGAAACATGCAGCACCTCTTCATCAACAACATGTAGACTATATGCCCCAGAACAGGTGTGTATCCCTCACTACTAGGTTGATGGCATCTACATCTCACGCTGTATATACATATCCCACATGCAGCACATGCACAGAAGACCACAGTCATAATGTTACCCAGTGCAAATACCATGTATTCACATGTGGCAGGCATCACACATGGTAACTATTGAAGGTCACAGGTACATATGTGTATTTGGCACACACATACATCATGTGTGCATTGCCATAACTGGTTTAATCGATGTCATGCATTATTGTGAGAAACAACCCGCACACATGGGCATTCTGTGTGAGCAAAACACACGTGACATGTCTGGAATCAAAAGCCATAAATAATTGTGATATTGTTTAGAAAGGGGTATGTGCATCCTGTAGTGTGTTTTCCCAGTTGCCAAGAGGGATGCTTTTTTCATACACACTTACCCCCCTTTCCACACACTTGCCAGATTCAAACCCCTACCTAACTATGTTATAATACTAGAGACAGACGCATTAGCAGAGCGCGCTATTCGCATTACTGGGAGATTTCTTTTCTCCTGATATACTTATAGGGTGCTGACATCATCGGTGTTTAAAAAGGGGAATGGGCATCCTGTGGTGTGTTTTCACAGTTGCCAAAAGTGATATTTCTTTCATACACGCTTACACACACATTAACCCCCCTTCACACACTTGCTGGATTCAAACCCCTACTTAACTATGTTATGACACTAGAGACGGACGCATTAGCGGAGTGTGCTATTCGCATTACTGGGAGATTTCTTTTCTCCTGATATACTTATAGGGTGCTGACATCATCAGTGTTTAGAAAGGGGAATGGGCATCCTGTGGTGTGTTTTCACAGTTGCCAAAAGGGACGTTTCTTTCATAAACACTTACCCCCCTTCATGCACACTTGCTGGATTCAAACCCCTACCTAACTATGTTATGACACTAGAGACAGACGCATTAGCAGAGCACGCTATTCGGATTACTGGGAGATTTCTTTTCTCCTGATATACTTATAGGGTGCTGACATCATCAGTGTTTAGAAAGGGGAATGAACATCCTGTGGTGTGTTTTCCCAGTTGCTAAGAGGAACATTACCCTCACACAGACTTACACACAGACCAACCACAATCACCCACACACACACACTCTGGATAAGCTGTCATTCCCTAGGGCAAACAGCCTAGTGTTGACCTCTACACCCATAAGTTTAACTGTCAGATGCACATTATTTGGTGCTGATAGCAGTGTTTGCAGGTCTTTATTGCCATAACATTACCTGTCTGTGTGAACAACTTGTGTATCTGTGGACGATGTTTGCATATGGGGGACATCCACTATATCATGTATGTCTCTGTAGTCATTTAAGTGTGAGCACTGGTCAGATTGCTATAATGTTGTTGGTTACTGGAATAACACGTACATATACCAGATATATGTGGCAAAATGCTAAACTGATATTTGGACTAAGTGTGTGAGCATGCCCAGTTCAGCCTTCCCATGGCATGTTGTGTGAAAGATGTCTCATTTATCAAAGTGTGTGAGCATGCCCAGTGTGAGCTTTCCATATGTTGAACTCTGCAGCCCATCACATTTGTGGATGAGTGTGAACTTCAAAAAATATCTCCTGTTTATGGTTGTGTGTTCTGTGTCATGTTGTGTAGTTACTGTCCAAATGCTTTTTGTGTGAACACAACAGGGATTATACTGTGCCTGCAGGTTTTGCATGGGATACTTTGCATACAATTGTCATCATCTGTTCATACTGAAATAACACTGTAGTACTGTATAGTGTAGTGGTTCAGTACTTTCACTGTGGTGGACAGTATCCTGGGCTTTAGTCCTATCACTGCTTTACATTTTCATAGTGAGCACAACAGCCTGGTTAGGGTCCAGTTGTGCACATCTGCACAAAGGCGGTGCCTCTACGGACCCTGGTAATTACCGCCCCATAAGCTTAACAAGTCTAGTCTGCAATGCTATGCAGAGGATCATAATGGAGCTCATAAACAAAGATATAGGGGACATGCAGACATTGGACCTGTCCCAGTTTGGCTTTGTCAAGGGCAGATCATGCCTTTTGAACTTGGTCGACATCTTCAAAACAGTCACTAAGGCCATTGATGAGGGAAAGGCAGTCCATACAGCCTACCTTGACCTTGCAAAGGCTTTCGACACAATACCCCACTCGGGTATTGTAGAAAAACCTACCAACTTAAATGTAAACCCATATGTCACAAGATGGGTTACAAACTGGCTTAAGGACAGGACCCACAGGGTTAGAGTTGCTGGTGCTATGTCAGACTCCAAGCCGGTCACAAGTGGTGTCCCACAGGGCTTGGTCCTTGGCCCCCTATTGTTCGGCATCTACTTCTCAGAAGTACAGGCCAACATGGGAGGACTTTGGCTGACAAAGTTTGCAGATGACTGCAAACTGGGCGCCATAGTGGAAAGTGCATCAGACACGGATATCCTTCAGAAGGGACTCACGGAAACTGATAGCTGGTGCCAGAGCCATGGCCTGAAGTTAAATGCCAAAACATGTATAGTCATACCCTTCGGGAAAAGCAAGGTAACCCCAAGCTACCATATAGGTGGCAATCCTCTAAGCACAGAAGAGGTTATCAGGGACCTGGGGACCCAGGTTGACAGTGGCCTTTCTTTTGACACTCACATTGCTAAAGTGGTTAGAAAGACCTTCTACATTGCCCACTTTATCATGAAGGGATTCACATCCAGGTCTAGTGAGGTCATTGTTCCCCTGTACTCTTCACTTATCAGACCAATGATCGAGTACAATGCCCCATTCGGGATGTATCTCACCCGACATCTGCAGCAATTGGAGAGACCCCAAAAGTCCCTCACCAAAAGGATAAAGGGACTCCAACATCTGTCATATGCTGACAGATTGAAGAAACTCCAGCTCTATTCAGTCGCATACCGTCTGCTCAGAGGTGACATGTGCCTGACATACAAGGCCATGTCCAACCAGGAATTAATGGACATGCTCCACCTCAAAAACTCCAAATCCACCAGAACCACTAGGGCAAGTGACTTAAACCTTAGCAGGGATATAAGTAGGACATGCTGGAGGGATAGATTTATCACTCAGAGACTCCCTATGCTGTGGAATAGAATCCCGGTCCATGTGAGGCAGAGCACCTCGCTGGCTCTGTTCAAGAGGAATCTTGACCTGTGGATGGGAGATCGTAGGTTTATCCCTGGTATCGTCTCTGTGTCACTGCTGGACAGAGGCACAACAAACTAATGGGCACAGTATTGTTTCCATATGAGGGGTGGCGTAAGCCACAAAACTCTGGGCTAGGCTTATAAATGCCTTAGGGCAGATAGCCTAGTATAAACCTATGAACCTATCAACCTATCTGACCATGTTGCATTATGTTCAGATATTAACTACTTACAACAGCCTCATCCAACATCAGTAGTGTATTCCACAACATAGGCGTACATTGGCAAACACTACCGATGTGCCCTAGGTCATTTCTAATGCTAGTCAGAGAGTGTGTTTGTCCTTCGACACATTGTTGGTGTAGTTTGCCATGACATATGTCATGTTTAGTATACTGTGCCTCTGTCTACCCATGACATAACAGTGATACCCAGGGTAAACCTACCATCTCCCATCCACTCATTAAGATTCCTGTTGAGGAGAATCAACTAGTGACTCTATGGATAACCTGTACTGGTAGTTTACTCATGCGTGGGGGTGGCTTCTGTGTTATGGATAATGCAGTACAGCTTGTCCTATGTATGTCAGTGCTGGGGTTCAGGTCCCTCATGTGCATAGCTCACTGCCATTCAGATTGTACAAGGTTCATAGGTTCATAGGTTCATACTAGGCTATCTGCCCGAGGGCATTTACAAGCCTAGCCCATCGTTTTGTGGCTTACGCCACCCCTTTAGTATTTGGAACTAAACCCATTATTTTGCTGTGCCTCTGTCGAGCAGTGACACTGAGGTAATCCCTGGGGTATATCTGCAATCTCCCATCCATTGGTCAAGAATTCTCTTGAACAAGGCCAGCGAGGTGCTCTGCCTCACATGTACCGGGATTTTGTTCCACAGCATAGGGAGTCTTTGGGTGATGAATCTATCCCTCCAGCACGTCCTATTAATAGCCGTGTCAAGGTTTAAATCTCCATTGGTCAAGAATTCTCTTGAACAAGGCCAGCGAGGTGCTCTGCCTCACATGTACCGGGATTTTGTTCCACAGCATAGGGAGTCTTTGGGTGATGAATCTATCCCTCCAGCACGTCCTATTAATAGCCGTGTCAAGGTTTAAATCTCCCGCCCTTGTGGCTCTGATTGATCTGGATTTTTTGAGGTGAAGCATATTCATCAAATCTGGGTTTGACATGGCCTTGTATGTTAGGCAAAGGTCACCTCTGAGCAGTGTGGCGACTGAATAGAGCTGGAGTTCTTTCGGTCGGGCAGCATAGGACAGATTTTTGAGACCCTTTATCCTTTTGGTGAGGAACTTTTGTGGCCTCTCCAGCTGCTGCAAGTGTCGGGTCAGATACATTCCGAATGGGGCATTGTACTCAATCATTGGTCTGATGAGTGATGAGTAAAGGGAGACTATGACCTCCTTGATCTAGATGAGAAACCCTTCATGATAAGGTGGGCAATGTAGAAGGTCTTCCTAACTACTTTAGCTACATGGGTGTCGAATGACAGACTACTATCAACCTGGGTCCCCAGGTCCCTGATAACTTCTTCTGTGCTCAGTGGATTGCCACCTATTTGGTAGCTAGGGGTAACCTTGTTTTTCCCAAAGGGTATGACTATGCATTTTTGGCATTTAACTTAGGCCGTGGCTCTGGCACCAGTTATCCGTTTCTGTGAGACCCTTCTGAAGGATATCTGTGTCAGATGTGTTTTCTACTATGGCGCCCAGTTTGCAGTCATCTGCAAATTTTGTCAGCCATAACCCTCCTGTGTTTGCTTGTACTTTGGAGAAGTAGATGCCAAACAAGAGTGGGCCCAGGACTGAGCCCTGTGGGACACCACTTGTGACAGGCTTTGAGTCTGACATGGCACCAGCAACTCTGATCCTGTGGGTTCTGTCACTCAGCCAGTTTGCAACCCATCTTGTGATGTATGGGTTGACATTTAAGCTGATGAGTTTTTCAATGATACCCGAGTGGGGTATTGTATCGAAGGCCTTAGCCAGATCGTGGTAGGCTGTATGGACTGCCTTTCCCTCATCAATGGCTTTGGTGACTGTTTCGAAAAAGTCAACCAAGTTTAAAAGGCATGATCTGCCTTTGACAAAGCCAAACTGGGTTGGATCCAAAGTCTGCAAATTCCCTATGTCTTTATTTATGAGGTTCATTATGATCCTCTCCATGGCTTTGCAGATAAGGCTTGTCAAGCTAATGGGCCGGTAATTTTCAGGGTCGGTGGAGGCACCGCCTTTGTGGAGTGGTACCACAGTTGCAGTGCGCCACTCCCTGGGTACGTATCCAGAGGTAAGACTTTGATTAAACAGCTGTCCTAGCTGTGGGTTTAATTCCTCATTGAGTTCATGGAGCACACAGACGGGGACACCATCAGGTCCCATGGATGCTGTGTTTTTTGCTTTGGAGAGAGCAGTTCTCACTTGGGCGCTGGAGATGTTTGGGGGGCTGCAATCATTTGGTATAGATATCTCTCCTTTCGGGAGGGGAGAAGTTTGCACTGAACCTGTCAGCCAGTATGTTGGCAATGTCTGTAGGATCAGTAATCTTCACATCATTTTGAACTAGCTCTGAGCATATCTGGGAGTTTCCTCCCAGGTTTCTAACATAGCTAAAGAAGGCCTTATGATTGTCTTTTGAGTCTTTAGCTATTTTTCTCGAAATTTGCTTTGGAAGATTTTATGAGAGCTCTTAGTTTTTTACTTATAGTGATGAAGGGTGTCTTACCTTTTAAGGATTTTGCTCTATCTTGTAGTAGCTTCCTCCTTTTGTTGTAGAGTTTGTTTATGGCTGGGGTCCACCAGACTGGACGCTTGCCTTTGGTACAAAGAGTCTTTGTTTTGCTTGGGATTGCCTTATCCATGCAGTCCTGTAGGTGCTGGTAGAAGGCATTTGTAAGTGATTCATCGGCTTGAGTATTGTTTTCTGCCGGCTCGGGGGCCTTAAAGGAGACCACACTAGTCTTTAGAAGTGTGAAGTCGGCTTTTGAGAAGTTCTTTACTGTGGTCTTTTTTATTTCAGGTGGGGGTTGGGATGAGGACCTCCAGCGAGATTAGTTTGTGGTCTGATCTCACCAGTGAGGGGTACACCTCCAGTGTTGAACATTGTGCTCCCATGTTCGTGATGATGAGATCAAGTATGTTGTCTCCTCTTGTGGGGATGGTGACTAGTTGTTCCATGGCATTTGAGTTTATGAATTCCAGGAACTTTTGGGCTAGGGTGTTTGGGCTTGAGTAGTGTTCCCAGTCTATATTAGGGTAATTGAAGTCACCTAGTATGATGGTGTTTGGTGATACATTTATCCCTCTAGTGTTTTCAGGAAGGCCATGTGGGGTTCCTGAGTTTGTGAGGGTGGCCTGTAACATGCTACAATTTGCAGAGCAGTCTTGCCTATGGTTAATTGCACCTGGATGGTCTCCGATGCATCGCGCGTTGCCACCAGTCTTGAGGTGTGGGTGTCCTTGATGAATATGGATACCCCCCCTCCTTTCTTGGTATTGTCCGGATTTTGGGGCCGGAACGCATGATATGAGGTAAAACCTGATAGCGCTGGGGTGCTCTCAGGAGCCTTGAACCAGGTTTCTGTCACAGCACAGACATCGATGTTCTCCATACTGAGAAGGGCCTCGAGTGCGTGCATTAGACTTCTGGCATTGAGCAGCATTACCCTTAGTTTTTTTCCTTTTTTGTGTTCTAGGGTGGTAGGTTTAGAATTTGAGCCTTGCCTAAAAAGGGCACTATGGGGGTGGCAAGAGCCTTTGCCAATATCCGGAATCCCAGGGGTGACAGGTGCAAGCCGTCCCTTGCGTAGCAGGTGCAGCATGTTCATTGATTCCAGCTTGGACATGGCTTTCTACATCACGCACAGCTTGCGTCTGGGTGGCCAGCATGGCAGTGTGTGGAGTTGCACTCTGTTTAAACAGGCAACACATTACATCTGTTCAAGCTCTTTGATACTCCTGGCGGGGTACTGTTGTGGACTTTACAGTTGATGGAGGTGTCTGCTGAGGTACACCCCACAGGGGCTGTTGTAGTCAATTGTAATGCTGATGAAGGATAACTGCAGAACCACAATGACCTCCCCTTATGTAGATGTCATAACCTTCATGATTAGGTTGGTATATGGATTGTTTCTGTTAACACTACAGCCACATGTTTGTCCAATGCAGGATATCTATCACCTTGTGTACCCAGGTCTGTCATTACATGTTAAGTATGTAATGGGTCAACACCTATGTGGTAATTGGTGGTCACTTACTGTATATCCACAGAGGTTGACTATACAGTTTTCTCCATTTAACATGCTGACATGGCTATGGCACCAGTTGTCTGTTTCTATGTGGCCCTTTTGTGGGATGCTTGTGTCAGCTGGAGTGTCAGATATGTTGGGCGGTTTGTAGTCCTCTGCAAACATGTTCAGTCACAGTCCTTACATGTTGGCCTGTACCTATGGGGCATATATACCAGACGGGGAAGGTCCCAGGACCAAGCTTTGTGGGATACCTGTTATATGTGGTTTGTAATCTGACATGGCTGCAGCATGTCTGACCATGTCAGTTCTGTCATTGGTCTGGTTTGCAACCCCTCTAGTGACATAGGGGTGTATATATAAGCTGGTGAGCATATCTATATTGAACACGTAGGGTATTGTATGGAAGGCTTTGCAAGCTCCAGCTACACTGTGTGGACCACATTGCCCTCATCAGTGACCTCAATTACTGTTTCAACTGAGTCACACATGTTTAGGGGCAGGGTCTGCACTTAATAAACCCACACTGGGTAGGGTCAGGTGTCAATAGATCCCCAATATCTGTATGTCTGCGGTACATGCTGATCCTTTCCATAGCTGTGCAGACCAAGCTTCTCAGGATTCTGTGGTGGTTGATTTTAGTATCCATTCAGGCGACACCTTTCTTGAGAACGACCACTGTTGTTGTACACTCCTCTTTGGGCACATATCCTGTGGTAAGGCTGACATAATGTCAGGGAGGCAACAGTCTGCTGGGAAAGATATTTTGCATTATGGGGGGGGGGGGTTGCACTGGACCTGTCAGGATGTATGTTGGCAATACGTGTGTGTGTTTGGTATGTTGTTTGTAATATTTGTGTGATCCAGAGCATATCTGGGAATTCACAACATGCTCCCTACCATCAGTTGCAGCAGCCTTAGGGTTATCCTTAGTGTCCTGTACAATTTGTATCATAATAGGTTCATAGGTTCATACTAGGCTATCTACCCTAGGGCATTTGTAAGCTTAGCCACAGTGTGTGTGGCTTTTGCCACCCCTTGCTATGTGAATATTATGGCAATTTATGATTTACTTAGCTGTGCCTCTGTCTGGACATGACACAGTAAAGACCCCCAGTGTACATCTACAATTATCCATCCATTTTGCAAACTTCCTGTTGAAGAGTGTCAGTGAGGGGCTCTGCCTAACATGTGGTGGTATTCTGTTCCACAGTGTGGAGAGACTCAGGGTTAGGTATCTGTCCCTCCAGCACATCCTATTTGATTATGTGTTGAGGTTGACATCTCTGACTCACACAGCTCCGATGGCTTTGAGTTTTCTGGGGCGGAGCATGTCCATTACTTCTGTGTTGGACATGGACTTGTACAACAGACATACAATGCCTCTGTGTAGGCAGTATGTGACTGCATTCAGCTGTGGTGTCTACAGCCAGGCAGCATATGAGATATATTTGAGACCCTTTCTGACTCTTGGTGAGGTACCTTTGAGGTCTTTCTAACTGCTGCAGGTGCCAGGTAATGTACATCCCAAATGAGGCATTGTACTACAATATGGTCTGATAAGGGAACAGTATAGGAGCACAATGACCTTTGTTGACATAGATGTGAATCCTTTCATGATACAGTGTCCAATATAGACAGTCTTCCTAGCCAAATTGGTGATGTGACTGTCACATAACAGGTTACTGTCCACTTGTGTCACTAGGTCCCTGATTACTCCTTCCACACATCATGGTTTACCACCTATGTGGTAATTTGTGTGTACCTTGTTTTGTATTTGGTGGTAGAGAGTGTGGTCTGTAGCATGCTACAGACTGTACAGCAGTCTTGCCTATGGTTAGTTGCACATGGGTGGACTGCAATGACATAAGCATTGTCAGTTAACTGGACGTATAGGTGTCTGTGCTGAATATGGATACTCACCTTCCTTTTATGTTTTGTTCCAGGTTTTGTGGCCATAACACACGGTATGTGGTATTACCTGGTAGTGCTGGTGTGCTGTCATGAGGCTTGCAGCAGGTTTCTATCACTGGACAGACATCAATGTTCTCCATACTGGGGAGGGGCTCAGGAGCATGCATATTGAGGTTTACACATCTGGCATTGATCAGCATTACCCTTCTGTTTCTTTCCATTTTTGTTTTCTATGGTGGTGGGTTAGTCTTTTTCGGCCTTGCCTACGAAAGGATCTCTGTAGGTTGCAATAGCCTTAGGCAATATCCAGACGCTCATGGGTAACAGGTGCAAGCCATCCCTGGAACAGCAGCATGTCTCACTATGGAGTCACCTATTACAACTGTATCAGGCATGTTGTTTCTCCTTCTGTCCTGTGACTGTTTGGCACACCAGCTTTGTGTACTATGTGTTACATGTGCTATGTCTGGAGGTTGTTTTATTGGGTGTCTGCTTTGGAGGCTTGTGTTGGTGTTGTGTGTTTGTAATTAGGGCCTCTGGGGATGTTTTTGTGTTTATGTGTTTGGTTTACAGTCGTTGTAGGTCTATGTGGGACTGGGTTTGTGGTGTATGTGGTTACCTTGTCCTCCTGACTAGTTTTGACAGTACTGATTTGGGGTGCTCAGGCTCCGGTTTGGCTACCTGGTTGCGTCTATCACATATATTTGTATTTATTGGGGTGAGTTGTTGTTGTGTTTGTACTTGGGACAGGTGTCACATTGCCACTGGATTCACAGATTCTACTTGTTTTGCCTGGCCTTAGTGGATTGTATGTGTGGACACATTTTATTGCCATACTAGTGATCACTGATTACTTCACTTTTTATGTTTGATCTATCATGTGGTAGCTTCCTCATTCTCTTCAATGGTTTAGTAATTGCTGGAGTCCAGCATGCCAGATGCATGGGTGTATGGCATTGCGTCTTGTTGTTATTTGTGATTGCAGACTTCAAGCACTCTTGGCTGTGTTCATGGTATGCTTGTATGACACGTTTTGCAGTGTGTCCCATATTCTGGACTTGCACAGGGCCTTTCATGGATTCCACATTGGTTTGTAGGGGTGCAAGCAATGCTTTATACATGTGTTTCACTGTGGTATTCTGGCCAGGGACTGGGGTCGGGATGTGTAACTACAGTGTGATTACTCTACGGTCTGGTCTTACCAGTGAGGGATACACTTCTCATCTTGACATCCAGTACATATATTTCTGATTATCACATCCAGTATGCTTACCCCTCTTGTGGAAGTGTTACATTTTGCATGTCCATTTTGTTTGATGGATTCTGGGAAATTGTCTACAAATGTGTTGGTGCTAGTATAATACAAAGAGTATAGTGACAAACGTCTCAAAAGCTGACTTCACACTTCTTCAGACTGAGATGGTATCCTTTAAGCCCACTGGGCCAGTGGAAACCACAACACACAATGGTGACTCCTTCACAGACACTTTCTACGGACATCTCCAAGAAAGCATGGACCATGCAATCACAAATAAAACCAAGACCTTCTCCACCAAGGGAAAGTGGCCTGTCTGGTAGACCCCAGCCATAAACAAACTGTATAACAGCTGAAGGATACTAATGCAAGACAGAGCTACATCTCCTAAAGGGAAGGCAGCTGTGATCAGCACTAGTAAAAAGCTACATTCTCTCATAAGGACATCCAAGGTCAACTTTGAGACAAAAATCACCAAAGACAATTAAGATAACCACAATGCCTTCTTCAGTTATGTCAGAAACCAGGGTGGGAACCCTCAGATATGCTCAGAGTTGGTACACAACAACATATATTTCAGTGACTTGACAGATATTGGTAACATTCTGGCAGACAGGTTCAGTGCAATTTTCCCCCTCCCTCACCCCCAAAAGAAGATAGTTATCACAGCTGAATGTAACCTTATTGTCATCTCAGATGTCCATGTGAGAGCCGCACTCAGCAAAGACAAGAACACAGCATCAATGGGACCTGATGGTATCCCCAGTTGCGTGCTATGTGAACTCCAGAAGGAGCTAAACCCGTATATACAAATGCTATTTAACCTTAGCCTTGCTACAGGATATGTACCTGAACACTGGCGTGCAGCAACAGTGGTCCCACTCCACAAAGGAGATGCCTCCACAGACCCTGGGAACTACCACCACACAAGCTTAACCAGCCTTGTCTGCAAAGCTATGGAAAGAGTCATTATGGAGCTCTTAAACAGAGACATTGGTGACCTACAGACCCTTGATCCCACCCAGTTCAGCTTTGTACAGGGCAGATCCTGCCTTTTGCACCTAGTTGACTATTTTGAAACTGTCAGTAGGGCCATTGATGAGGGCTAAGCGGTCCACACAGCCTACCTGCACTTGGCTAAGGCCTTTGACACAATACCCCACTCAGGCATCATAGACAAGCTCAACAGCTGAAATATAAAACCATATGTCACAGGATAGGTTGCAAAATGGCTAAGAAACAGAACCCATAAAGTCGACATTGCAGGTGCCTTGTCAGATTCAAAGCCAGTCACAAGTGGTGTCCCACAAGGATCTGTCCTGGGACCCCTCTTATTTGGCATTTACTGTTCAGATGTGAAAGCAAACATAGGAGGGTTGTGGCTGACAAAGTTTGCAGATGACTGCAACCTAGGCACCATAGTGAATACATCAGCCGGCACACACATCCTACAGAATGCCCTCACAAAGACAGATAGCTGGTGCCGGAATCATGGCCTGAAACTGAATGCAACTGATGTGTAGTCATCCCCTTTGGGAGGAACAAAGTACCCACAAATCAATACATAGACAGCAACCCACTGAGTACAGAAAACAAAAGGGGACACCTGGGGACCCATGTAGATAGTGACCTCTCGTTTGACACCCATGTTGCCAAAGTGGTTAGAAAGACTTTCTATCTTGCCCACCTTATCATGAAGGGTTTTCCATCCAGATCAAAGGAGGTCATTGTACCCCTATACTTCTCCCTTATCAGGCCCATGATTGAATACAAAGCCCAATTTGGTATGTACCTCACCCAGCACTTGCAACAGCTGGAGAGACCCCAAAAGTACCTTACCAAGAGGATCAAGGGTCTACAACACATGTCATATGCTTCCAGACTAAAGGAAATCCAGCTTTATTCAGTAGCATACCGCCTACTTACAGGTGACCTATGCCTGACATACAAGACCATGTCCAATCAGGATTTGGTGGGCATGTTCCACTGCAAGCAATCCAAATCCACCAGAACCATGAGAGCTAAAGATTTGAACCTCAGCACATACATGTATAGGACATGCTGGAGGGACAGAGTCATAACTCAGAGGCTTCTCACACTCTAGCAAAGAATCCAAGTTCATGTTAGACAGAGTCCCTCACTGACTCTCTTCAAGAGAAATCTGGACAAGTGGATGTGAGATTGTAGGTTTACCCCAGGTGTCCTCCCTGTGTCACTACTAGACAGAGGCACAGTCAAGTTATTCGATTAAGTAAGGGGGTCATAATGTGTCACTACTAAGTCAGAGGCACAATATTCGGAATCTATTCTGTACACTTATTACCACTATAAGGGGTGGCAATAGCCGCATCACTATGGCTAGGCTTATAAATGCACTAGGGCAGATAGCCTAGTAGTAAACTATGAAACTATAAAACTATGGTGTATGTGTAGGTATTGTCAGTCAAGCAATATAATGTGGTTTGGGGGGCTTGATATCTTCCTGTATTCCAACATAGGCCTGGTGCAGTTCCTGCTATTAGGACAGTGGTCTGCAGCAAGCTATATAGTAGTAGGCAGTTTTAGCCATTGGTATTTGACCATGGCTAATCCATGTTGCTTCTTGTTGTGGTACCAACATGGGGGTGTAGTTATCCATGACATTTATTGCTAGTCACTCTCGTTTTGTAGCTTGTTCCATGTTTTTGCAGCTGTACATCACTGTATGAGGTGTGACCTGGTAGTGTTAGGGTGCTGATGTGGGCTTTGACCCAGTTTTCTATTACAGCACTGATATCTACATTCTCTATACTGTGTGCGTTTACACTGCACGCATCTTGCTGTTTATACTTCTGGCATTGGGTAGCATTACATCTAGGTTTCTATCCCTTGTGATACCTATGAAGGTGGGTTTGTGTTTTTGTGGTTTATGATTGGTGAGGGTGGATGTTAGTCAGGGTCCTCAGGTGTGCATATGGTACATGGTGTTACATTACTTAACACATGGCATTCATGCCTCAGGTGGTGCTGCAGGGCTGCCTCTGTCGAATGCACATATTACCCTCCCTGTACATGTTTGGAAGCAGGTTGTGTCATGTTAGGCGTCCCTGTTACTATATGAGTGAGTCGGAGGGGGTAGCAGCCCCAGTGTTCATACTGAGCCAGTGTATGTGCTATGCGTTGCCTCTTTGCCAAGGCCAGGGCATACTGGGCATGCCTCCTTCTGCCTACTGGGGCAAGGTCAGGTTGTTCCTCCTCCGAGTCACCCTCTGCCTGTGGTGGCCTTGGCAATGGTGGGGGTATGTTTGGCCCAGCCCTATGCTGGTCCTGCTGCAGCTGTTTCCGCAGGATCATATTATGTAGCATAGCACATATCATGATCATTTGGGTACATGTAGTTGGTGTGTACTGCAAGGCTCCACCAAATGTGTCCAGACACCGGAACCGTGACTTGAGCAGCCCAAACACACACTCTATGACATTACGTGTTTGTGCATGTGCCTCATTATGGCGTTCCTGTTGGGGTGTGTGTGCATTTCTGATGGGTGTCATCAGCCACGGCTCAAGTGCATATCCTGCATCCCCCACTAGGTGTCCGTGTGGGAAGTCCCCACTGGCAAATGATTGGTACAGCTGTGTCAGATGCCAGATGTGGGAATCGTGGTAGCTCCCAGGGCAGCCAGCACACACATTCATTATTATGCCCTGGGCATCACACACGACCTGGCAGTTGATGGAGGGGAATCCCTTGCGGTTAATATAGGCTCTACCCCGCTCACCAGCTGGTGCTTTGATGCGTATGTGCGTGCAGTCTATTGCACCCAGTACCTCAGGGTATCCCGCTATTTGCTGGAAGAGACGCATATTGCTGGCCAATACCTCACGGGCATTGGGGAAATATACATGATCACCGACATGTGCTGACATGGCATCCAGGAACTGGTGCAGTACCCTGGAGGCTGATGCCTGTGATATCCCCATCATATCACCAGTTGGTCTCTGGAAGGTACCTGTTGCTAGTATTCTTAGGCCAACACATACCTTGGTTTCCACTGGGATGGGTTCCCCTCTGTTGGTTCTGTGTGTGAGACGTGGCCTGCACAGCTCAACAATTTGCTGCAGAAGGTCTCTGTCCACTCTGTAGTGCTCTACTATCTCCAGCTCATGTAACCCATGGTAGGTGACCCTGGGTCTGTATATTCTCCTCCTTCTCCTCACTCTGGGTTGTCTGTCAGCATCTGCATTGTCACCACCCTCAGCAATTCGCCTATGCCTGATTATAACAGCTATGGCAGCCCCTAGCATTTCTGCTCTGAGTTTAGCTTTTTCAGTTTTCAATTCTGATAGCTTACTCCTTTCTTGCAGTATCTCTTGAGAGAAACACCCTGCACTGCTGTTTGCAGTGTTTTAAGTGCTAGGTTGGGCTTCTAGTTTGCCTGTGTAATTGCCTGCTTCCAATTGTTTCCACCAATTAACTCCAGCAGTATCCTCTGGCAGCTTCCTTGTATTCTGGTTGTTTCCTGTTTCCTCTCTGTTTCCTCAGGGGGAGCAATGTGCACACCAGCTTAAGCACGCTCACAGTTACTTAAACGCGCGCACGCATCCTTACACGGTGTGGACTTGGCTGATTCATGGTAAAACGCTCGCACATTGCCTTACACACGTGCACGCCCGCGCAAACCATTGTAAATGGTTTGCAACACGCTCCCACATGTTGAACCTGCCTTACACACGCGCACACGCGTGCATGCACATATATCAAGAAAGTTTGAGTGTAGGGATAGTGTGCACCCTCTATTTCTTGACTTTCCTAGTGTTCTGTTGGGACACACCTCTCTCCCTGATGTCTGTCTGTCATCTGTCACGTTACACTGCCCTCCAATGTGATACATTTATTTCTATCATTCCCCCCCGTGATGTCACCTACCTCTTACTCTATTCCTCCCCCTTCTGTAACTCTTACACTACTCAGAAAGTGCTCATTACTTATGTGGCAGTGTGATTCAGTATTGTAACCCTCATTTACATAGGATTGCCTAGTAATGCTTAGTTACATCTCTTACAATGAGCTTCCCCCCCCTTGGCAACCACTACACGGTGGCCATATTGTTTTTGGTCTGCTAGTCCCTGCATTGTCATTCCATGTAATACATAAAACCCACAATTGTGGGCTTATAAGCTTTGGTTTTCACTTTTAGGCAGCACACCCCGTTTGCGCGGGTGTGCGCTGCAGTTAAACATCAAAATCCCCGAAAAAAAAAAAGTTATTTTAAATAATTTTGCAACACTTTTTAATGCCAATGGCCACGTATTTGGCCATTGGCATGCTAGATAACACATATGCACCCTTTATTTGGAGTTGACATAGCTCAGTTGTCAATTTTGCAGAAATGTACTCAGTTGTCAGCTGAGTACATTTCTGCAGCTAAAACGTCCATTACACGGACTGCTTTGGGCTTCCTGGATCGCTCAAATACCTCATTTGCATATCTTTCAGCTGCAAATGAGGTATTGAGCATTTCCACGCCCAGTCCGTGTAAGAGACGTTTTAGCTGTCTCTTACACGGAGATTTGGGCTGTTCCTGGATCGGGAGGCTTACACGGAGGCTTACACTACTCTTAAACTCCGTGTAAGCCTTCGTGAATCCTGCCCATTGACTTTTTAGCTCGGGACTCTTGTGTTTGTTACCATTTCTGACGTGTTTGTTTTTTTACTTTGTTCTGTTTTGTAGTTTCTTAGTTTCAAGAAATAAGTTGTATCCAAGTTTTAATGTATAAAGTGGACTAAATATAATTTCACAATAAACTGAGAAGACAAATAATTATGAAGATATATATATATATATATATATATATATATATATATATATATATATATATATATATATATATATATTTATATATATATATATATATGTGTGTGTGTGTGTGTGTGTGTGTGTATATATATATATATATATCTGTATATATAACTATATATATATATCTGTATATATATATATATATATATATATATATATATATATATATATAGCTATATATATATATATAGAGAGAGAGAGAGAGAGAGTGAGAGTTTAAAATTACTAACAGATGTAATTATAATTCTTAACACAAAATACCTAGATGAGACATTCCTTTTCCATGTGTGAAATTCCTTTGTGCCTGCTAACCAGAATTGGAATTATAAACACAAAGCTAGAAGTAGATTCTGCTGTTAAGCTAGATGAGTGACAAATAATTTACTGAAATTGTTTTCTGCAAAACTCTAATGGTTGCTCTATGTCAGCACTCTAATCAAAGATGTCATCAAACATTAAATACAGTTTGAATACAACCTTGAGGGCAGTGTCACTGTCATTTCTGGCATCTAGCCAGTGGTCATCCTGAACATCATCTGCAGTCAATTACAACCATAGCCAAAGAAATTGAAGATGTAGGGTAACTTTTTGAATGTATCACTGTTCTGAAGTTAAGAATGATCTCCTGGTAAGACAATGTTTTGTTGCACATGCATGGTCAGCATACAAAAAAAGTAAAATTAAACTCAACAGGAAGAGTACTGAATCAGCATTTGGTAACATTTCAAGAAAAGCAGTTTTGTGCTATTAGAAAAGAATATAACCTCATTAGGCATTTTTAAGGTTCTTGTTATTTAGTCTTGTGCCGTTGAACAGATGGCTGAATGTGTTTTATAACTTTCAAATATGTAAAAGACATCATGATCACTTTTTCTTTAACTGGTAATACACTGAGGCAGTTATAACTGTATGGCATATAAAATTATGATTGGGTCACTGATAGTCCAGTTTTGTGCTCTCAAAATGGATTCCAAGATTCGCCTCTCAAGCTTTGCAGTCTAGATCAATATATTGGTGGTCACTTTCTTGAACACCTAGCAAACTGGTTATGATCAGTGATGTGACCAGTCTTCTGTATGCTGTACTTTAGCAATGGTTATACACAGACTGTTTTGTGCTCTAAGAAAACAAGTGTAAAGGTTAGAGAACCTGGAAGAAAGTTTACAAGGGTAATCTGTAATCACAAAATGTATTGAACAAAATACTGAAGGTAGAAATAGAATATATGACTACCAGGCTCCCCGAAGAAGACTGAAGTTACTAGACATAAACTAGAATGACAGTCTAGTTACTTTTATATATGGGGGCATTAAGTGAGATTGTGGTCTAAACATGATCGTCCATTTACTGTTTTCAAAATTCATATAACTGTCACTGAAGCCAGTTTACAGGCCAAAATTTCTTAGAAAAGAGGTAGTAATTTCAGATTCCAGAACAGACTAAATAGTGATCATTTGGGTGTTAGTATGCTTACGGGAAAGAGTTCATCTTCCATTTATAAGTGATGTACTCTATAACAAAAATAAGAGTACTGGATAAGATAGCATAGTATGCAGATGGGTAAAAGTAAAGGTCCCAAGTGGTGGATCCAGCTTGATCCAAGATAAACCAACCTTGAGGAGTGGAGAGGTCTCAGCCAGTATGAACAGAACAAATGCTAAAGGGAGTAGCTTGAGTGCAGATTGTGGTTCAGGAAAGAGATGGACCTTAGCTTCTATCCAAAAGTTCCAAGTTTTTGTATTAAATCCATTCAACTCTTCAAAATAAGTCACCTTGACTCACTGTTCATTTAAAAAAGCTTTTTCTTTTTTTTGTCTCATAGACTTAATTAGATTAGGAAAAACTTATAGTGCACTCTGCTGTGGTCACTATTATCTGTCATGGCACTCATTTCCCTGGGTTATGCATGCACTGGAGGGCAAATACAGTTTTTGGACCCCTACGCACACAGTGTTTAGAAGTTGTGGACACTATTAGGTGCTTCATGCTCCTAAATGTATCTTGTTAAGTATAATTTTGAACTTTGAAGTTCTATTTGCAAATAAGCCACTCTGGACAGTTTCTCAAGTATGTCTTTCAGGCCCAAATAGCAATCTCAGCACTGGTCTAAATTTTCCTCTATCTCTGTTGACTTATCAAGTATATATTTAGCATATGTCTAATTCTTCCTAATCTGGGATGTTATCTGCTCCCTTCTCTCTCTGTGACCTTAAAAGTTAAAAGTTAGTTTGTTAGGGGCAAATTATAAGCTTATCTTTCAGTGAGTTGCACAAAGGCATTTCTTGTAACTCCGTAACTTACTGACATTGTCTAAGCTTGTTCAACTCCTGGGAGGTTAAGCATACAAAGACATCCTACATGCATATTAATTTACGTAAATTGTTCAGCTTTTCGTAGCTTGTTGTAGCATACAAATTATGTCACTTTTTTGACTTCCTGCTCTCATATCAGGTTGTTGTTGGAGACTGAGCAGGACCACAGTGACTGTTTCATGATTTAAGTCATGGGCTGGCACAGAAAGAGGTTGACAAGGATGTATTTAATATTTCTCTTACGGTTACCCAACCCTGTATCATTGGAATTCTCTCAACAATACGTTTAAATTATACACAGAAATATATTATAATGAACTGAAAATATATGCACACACCACTTCAAAGTTCTTATATTTTTTGACCATTCCTTGTTGACTTAATATTTTGGATTTGCCGTATTCTCTTCATTACATAGGTTGGAGTTTGGGAAAGGAAGAAGGAAAAGCATTCAACTGTATAGCTGAATAACTAAGTTTTAGCATTTTACTTATACTGTTGTATTATTGTTTGCTACCTTAGTGAAGAAGAGTTATGTGTTTGCATGTTAGGGCATACAATCACGCAATTATAATGAGAAATGGTTGAGTTCAGTTACCTTTAGCATTTGCTGGTGTAAATAGTTATAGCTGTTTACAGTTTATGTCCTCGTTTTGAGCAAGTTAATGCAACATGCTATGTTTGCTTTTGGAAGTAGAAGGATTTTATCTTTATTTTAAAATGCTAATGTGATTTATTATATTTGCAACTAGACAAAATTACACTTACTGGCCCTTTTTAGTTATGTAGAGCACACTGTCATGCTATTAGGCAGATATTTAGGATATAACCATAGTATTTTTCTCTCAATGCAGTTTACTATTAACCTACATCAGCCATTAGAGTAGTGGTGGTATTCATAGCCTGGCAGTTCACAGCTACATAGTGGTTATTATTACCACTAAGCTTACAAGCAAATAACCTAAGACCAGAATATTTGATCTGAATAAGGAAAAGCAAAGGTGTTTTGAAATACATGCCTTCTTAGGGCAAAAGAGCACATACAGTATATTAAGCATTAAGAACATACAATGTACTAAGTATAATTGTAGGCTGCATATAGGTTCATAGATAAGGATTAGGCTAGCAGCCCTTCTGGGTCATTTAAGCTTAGCCAATTTTTCAGACATGAGAACCATGTGCCTTTTGTCTGTGAGGCAAACACATTAACCATTATGCTACCCCCCCCATATAACTTTACATGTATTCAGATATTGTGGACAAATGCAGCTTGAAAGTCCTAATGTACTCAGTGGACTATGCAGCTTTTATTATTAATATTTAAAAATAAGGGCTTAATATCTTTTGTATGGGGTATCCTTACTTAGACACCCTGTTGGTTTCATTAAAGAATAGAAAGGAGGAGATAGGAAAAATTGATAAAGGGGGACATTGAAGGAAAACATTAACTGGAAGTAAGAGAGGAGGGGCACAATAATTTTGGTTGGGTATAGACACCCCTTTTTCCATTTTTTTCAATTTTTTTATATAAGGGGATAGTTTGGGTGGGAAATGAGTAACAGGATATAAGTAAAAGGAAAAGTGAACAATGGCTGAAGATACAACAGCAGGAGTCCCAGTGCAAAGAACCTCAAACTTTTCCAAAGTCAGATGGTGGGGCAGTAGAGGAACCCAATGTTGAGGAGGTAGGGGCCTGTGGTGGGGTGGTGGTCGGTATCAGAATGGGACAATTTGTCTTCAACATGCTGAAATAAGGCCTCAACTGGCTGAATCTGCCTACCAGCTACTTCTTCCAGCATGTCCTCAACCAAGTCCTGAAGTGCCATCCAGTGAGGCTTGCCAGGCTACCACGTCAGGTGCTTTCAGGACTGGCACACTGCCCCTGTGATGACTTCCCTGGATGGGTAGATGGTGAGCGCTACTTAACCTGGGAAATACATGCCTGGGTTCCTCCAAAAAGATTTTGAATCTGTAAAAATGAACATAAATGGAAGAGAAATACAATATTAAAGGACAAAAGAATGCACACTATAAGAAAAATAGAGGACTGGAGAAAATACCCACAATAAATTCACACATTATTTTATACAGCATTCAATTTTTTGACTTAAAAGCATTTTTATTTTATAAATCTTTATTAAATTAAAACAGAATGTATGGGAAGTGCTTATGCAGACTTTGGGATGACATTTTTTATCTAAAGTGTTTATGCTTATTTGGCAGGACAATGCTTGCTATAAAGTAATGGTGATGTTTACATATTGCTGTTTACTTCACAAACATAATGTTCATATTTCTGACTGATTTCTATTTGTTTATAATCTTGCACTGAGAACATCCTTAATTTATGTTTTGTTGACTGGGTTAGTCCCAAAAGGCTAGTAGCCTCAAAGGTGGTATTGATACCATTGGGGAAATTTGGCCAGAGCATCAGGGAACTTATCCTACTATTTTTAATAGATGCTATAGAATCTTTTACATCCACTGGAGCTACGACCAACTCAAATCAGATGGGGCCCTCAGTTTAACTTCTTGTCTGAAGGATGACATATAAAGTATGTGCTGGATATTCAGTTCACACTGCAACTTCCTCCCCAAACCCATACTCTGACTAGGGTGTGGTGTCTGACTTCAGCCATTTGTATGTGCAGTTATAATTGTGAAAGAAATAACTTTTTTATAAAAATACTACACCAATAATTATTTCCTGGCCTATGCAAGATTCATGTAATTTAAGTACTACCTAAGTAAATGCAAACATGAAAATAATTTGTTTCTTTCTCTACATGAACAAGAACATGTAAATGTACTCATGTGGATGTATAGCTGTGTTTTTCAGACACACACAAGTGTGAGTGTGTGTGTGTGTGTGTGTGTGTGTGTGTGTGTGTGTGTATTTTATATATATATATATATATATATATATATATATATATATATATATATATATATATATATATGTATATATATAAGGGCAAATGATATGATATTATGTGCTAGAAGCAAAGCCAGGCAGAATCCAATTGACCATACCAGTACTGAGGGCCTCCTGCAATTATCCCATTAAAACCAGATGAGCAATACAATTTCTCCATCTGTGGGATGTATATGACAATGAGGGCACGAGAATAATAAGATGTGATGTGAACACTGACTATAACTGACATCTGAGGCAGCAGCAGCACTTGTCATCTCAGGAAGGTTGGTTTAAAACAGTAATATATATTTATATAGAAAAATGAATCATGACCAAATCCCATCTGAGTTACTATTAATAAGTGAACCTTCCACATCAACACAGAATGACAATGAAGCTGGTGCTCATGGTAAGTGTCAAATCCAACTCCTTAATAAGCATTCAGTAGCATGTAATATTTTTATTAGTAATGATTTCAAATAATTTTTTACAGGTACAGTAGCAGAAGAAAACAGTTCCACTATACCAATAAATGTGGAGGAAATCACCAGTAGAATGGCTGTTGGTGATAAGGATGATAATGATGATGATAACATAGTTACATTTATGAGGCGACCTGAGGAAAGTAGCACACAATCCCCAAGTTTTATGTCAGACTCTCACACTCAGCAACATGTTAGTAACTTTGCATGAAGTGACAGACAGTGCATCACAAAGTCAAGCATATTCAGACATTACATTCTATTTTGTAGAGAGAGAAAACCCGTCCACCCCTACACCTGTATCTCCAAGCCCAGATGAGCACTTTGAGGGTGATGGTAGACATTCAGAGGTAACAGTGTCCTCAGTGACATCTTTCCAAAGGGGAGTCATTGGAAGATGTTTGTTACAGCTACACCAGGAAACACAAAAAGCATTAACTGCCCAGGAGCAAATGTGTTAGGGCATTGTTAAGGATAAGAGTACTGCCACAGAGAGTCAACTGGAAATGATTAGAATCCTCCAGGGTTACTGAGAAGTTTTCCAGAGTAGGGATGATGCTATGATCACACTGAAGCATAGTATGTTAACACACCAAGTATCCTCCATTTGTTCATTAGTTAGGACTTACCAGACTCAAGCAGAAGTCAGTCTTGGAAGGGGAAGAGGACAGGGTACTGTCCAGAAATGTCAGCAGATCACATGAGACTACAAGTGCATTTTCAGATGAGAGAGGATGTCAGATGAACATTGCAGCAGTCAGTGCACTACAAAGCATAGCCCACAGTTATTATGATGTGCATCAGTTATACTCTATGCAATTAGTCATGTGGAGCTAACCCAACATATTTTATACAGGTCACATCAGCATTCAACTACACCTACCAGAACCTGTCATTCAAGGTCCAGATCACATTCACACAGCAATGTCAGAGCAGGGTCTGCAGGATCACCTGCTTGAAGTAGGTCATGACATCAAACTAACTCACCATCCAGCTCTCTTGACAGCAAATCTTCAAAGTAAATTCCACTGTCACCTAGCTTATCGTTAGGGGATGTGTATGACTGAATTGATTTTGAACTACTGTGAATCAACTGTGACAATTCTCTTACTTACGATTTGAAATTCAGAAACAAGGTGAATGTTTATGTCGAAGGTGAATAAGTTATTTAAGAAAATGTGAGGGAGCTAAGGAACTTTTCAACTGTATGGATTTTGTTCTTGTAATGCTACTGCTTAAAACCTCATGCAAACTGTGGAAAGAAATTTGTATGATATAACAAGAGATTGCAGTTATAAACACCAATAATCTATGCATTACCCATTCTTACATATGGAACTTGCCTACATCTTCAGAGTAGTAGTATACAAGTTTTCATGGAAACACTAATTAGAAAATTACCTCAGCAAACAAGATACTTTAATCTGAGAATAAATTGCATAATATAAAAAGATTTATTTGTTTTCATTCAAATACAAGGTACGAACTCACAGTAAATACTGAATAACAGCTATGACTAATTATATTATGAGAACATTCAGTACATGCATACTTAGGTACACCATTTAAGCTAATTGTATTGCGGAAAACAGATAAAATTGTGCTTATTATATGTTATGCCTTACAGCATCACTGAACAGGAGTCATTGAGTACTTCAGTGTGACTTTTACAAAAATTAGTATGCTAAACTGTTCTGAAATAAAAATTTTAAGATGAAAAAGAATGTCAGATAAACACTGTAGCAGACAATACAGCACAAAGCATAGCCCAAGATATTACTGCATGCATCAATTGTACTCTATGCATTTTTTACAACAAAGGAGACACTAACTTGAATGTCGTGGTCTGTAGTTCTGGACTAGATGCTGCCACTTTACCAATACAGCCATATGCTGTGTATAAGCCTGCCACATGGGGTCACTTACTACTGCTGCTGGCTTGTAGTCATCAGTTATAGTGGGGCTAGAACTGGGAGCCTCAGTGAATGCATGGGTCTCTTCAGTACCAGACTGGTGCATCATCATATTCTGCAGAATGTAACATGCAGTTAACATCCTGCATTCAGTAGTTGGATTATAATGAAGAGCACCCCCAGACTCATTCAGGTACCTGAAAAGGCTCTTCAAAAGACTGAAGATTCTCTCTATGACAATACGGGTCTCGGACAGTGATGTTTTATAGCTCTCCACTTGGATTTCTCACTGGTGTCATAAGCTATGGCTCCAGTGGATATCCAGATTCAAAGAAAAATTAGTTATTATTAAGCAAAGCATTTTACCATGAATAAGTACTTAAAATACAGTAGAGAAAAGAAAAAAAATCAGCTTACCAACAAGATGAACATTGGGCTTTCTACCATGCAAGAAGAGGTGGCAGAGTGAGATAGCGTGCCATAAATTGGAATCATGTGCATTTACAGGATGCTGGACAGAGACATTAGTGATGCACCCCCATGTATCACACACTACTCAACAATTGATGAAATTATATCTCCACCTAGCAGTAACACACACCCAGTGGCCCAGAAGGGGCCATAATTGCAACATGGGTGCAATCTATCCCACTGAGTACCTCAGAGAAATATGCCATCCCATAAAAGGCTTGATCTTGAAGTGACACTAGAAAATTTATGCACTAAGCCACATGTGCCAAGAGTACATCCAGGAGCTGCTGCAGTATCTTGAGGCAGACGCTATGAGATCCTCAGTGTGTCCCCAATTTGTTTCTGGAATTCCCCTGTAGCAAGTGTAGTAAGGGTATACATACATATGTCCACAAGGATAGGAAGTCCACATACTCCTCCAGTACCCTTGTGGGAGCCTTATTTACTAAGACTCTTATAATGTCCCTGTCCACTTTGAACCTATCCAGTATCTCCTGATTATCAAAGTTATAACATGTAAGTCTCTGTTAGATCTCCGGCTTCCTAGCTGGGATGTGCAGCTTTGGATCAGGCAAGACAAACATCTCACAATTTGAAATAGCAAGGCTAGCAGTAAGTGATGTTTTATAACAAGTTAACTTGTATGTATCTTTGAACTCAGTTCTTTGTGTTGCATGTGCAGTCCTTAATGTATATATTTACTCAATCATCTCAGTATTAAGAGCTACAAACTCAGTTAGGTACTTTGTGTTTCTAAATGTGTCTTGTTAGTTATAATTCTGGACATTGTACTTTTTTTTTTTTCACCTAATCCAATTTTTTCCAGCTTCTCAGAAATTACTTTCAAGGCTAATTGTGGCATTTTTAATCACTTTGTTTGCATTTAAGTTGTATATTAACATTATGTCATTATGTTTATAGTCTAGCCGATTGCATGTCCTATGTCATTCAGTAAACATAAATGTTAGCAGTTTAGAGTAACCTCTAAATTCAGTCCTGCAGGTAGTGCATACTTCTCTATGATATTCTATTGTGGGTGCTCATGGTGCCATTCCTAGTTACTCGGCAAATCAAACAGCATTGTCTAAGGTGTCTTAGTTTTTGGTTGGTTAGACAACAACTGTGGCAAAATCCTTGCTGTCCTTATTAAATTTACCTTCTTGCTAAACTTTGTATGGTTTATTGAAACATACAATATTAGGTCTCTATTTGACTGCTCTGTTGCCAGGTTTTCAGTGCCCATGTTTACACACACAATAATCAGTTCACAGTGCCAATCTTTCGCTTTCAGAGTTGTAGACAAGGACTGATTCAATAGCTCTCTTACAGTTGCACACTACAACATTTGAATTCCCACCAATATACATTTAAACTGCATGTAGCACAGATCGCTGACATTATACACAGGCGGTCTTATAGTTCCATAATCAATAAAGTTATACACTCTAAGGACATCATAACTTTCACTTCTGTATAATCCTGCTGTACCAGAAGAATACCAATTACCTTATTATTGTAATAGTGTTTATCCAATATAGCTAATTATTGTAAGTGTTTATAAAATATTTATTATTGTAATAGTATTTGTCCAATGAAGTTATCATTGTTGCAAGTTTTCACTATCTTTAAGTGATCCAGAAACTTTTTTTAATTCCAGTGATATGAGAGCTGCAAGGTAGTAAGAAATAATTGGAGAATATTGAAAAGTTTCCTGATTATTTTAAAAATAGTCAGTCAAACATCTTTCTTTGTGGTTAAAAGGTAAAAACTTTGTAAGACCATTTAGGGAAACCCTCTAAAAAATAGACAAATGTTCAGGGATGAAGAAATGTGGTTTATGTCACCAAAGTCAATATCTGAAGAGAGATGTGAAGGAAATTTTGTTGGTAAGAATGCATCATGTTGCACCACATTTGTTTATTTGCACATCCACAAATGCAGTTCATATTGCTATGACTTTAAAATGTCCAGCTTTTCATACAGCTAGAACACCCTGTAGGTTATAACAAAGACTCTATGATCATATGCATTCTGTTGCAAGAACAAAAACATTTAGTAATGTTTTATTTCAACATACCATTGTTTACGTCAATGCCAGATTTAAATATGCAGACATCATGAGAAGCAGTTGGCTTGTAATGGCCGTAAATTCTGCTGTTGTGCATGGGTGAGTTGTAGACGTAATTGGTGATAAACCTAGGTTCATTAACAAAACAGCAGTTGAAAGAAGTTTTTCATAAACATACTTAGAGACCTGCAAGATGTGTTGGTTTGTCAGCAGTGGGGATATGTTGTACTGTGTCAGTACAGACAAGTCTTTTATATCACATTTTTTTTTAACATGGGGTTTAGAATATGTGGCATATGCAGCTCATTGTTCAAGATCTGATATTTATTTACTATTTATTTATTTATTTACATTTGTTGACCGGGAGTGTCCGATTGGATGTAAGTTCATTTTCAGCAGAGGCCAGGGGAGAAAAGTTCCACAGTTAAAATATACAGACAGTAGTAACATTGGATTTACATAGCGATTAACAATTTGATTAACATAGCAATTAATTACAAACATAGTTACAGATGACAAACATAGTACATCAGTAGACATCTAGAATCTTTATCTGTGAAGTACATAGACATTAACAATTGTCACAGTAAGAAGTTCCTGCTGTATAATAAGTAGTAGGCTTATGAGCATCTGAGCTTGCTATAATCAAGGTAGTTAGTGGGGTGGAAAGAAAGATAGTGGTTGGATGGGGTGGGTGATATTAGAGTGGGAGTTGCAAGGGCATAGTCGGCATGTTTTTAGGTGTGCTTTTAGTAAAGTTTTGAAGTGGGTGCATGATGGTATGGAGGTAATTGTGGGTGGTAGGGAGTTCCATAATTTGGCTATGGCGCAAGAGAGTAGTGCTTCAGCAACAGAGTTATTGGCTTTAGTGATCTGCAAGTGATTTTTGTTGCTGGATCTTAGTGGTCTGGTGGTGCGATAGGGTTGGAGTAGATTCTGGAGGGATAGATAGATTTTATATAGACAAGACTGAAATAAATAGAATGTAAGAACACAGTCAAGCCATCAAGCAAAAGAGATCCCTAAATATACTAACATTGCACTGTATGAAATCATTTTATAGAGATTTTATACATCAGATTATGTTAGAGATAATGTTGTAGTGAAATGGAAATAGAAAGTTGTGGTGAAATGGAAATAGACTTCAAAGTCAGAGATTACAAGTGGCAGGTTAATGGATATGCATGCAAGTTCCCTAGTTCTAATTACAGTGTGAATTATGAAAGTTACCTGGAAAGTAAAGAAAACTTGAAAATGGTGACTGGTTTTATGGTGATAATTCCTTTAAATAGCATCAGAATCATAAAGTGGTTATTTGATTTTGAAATGTTTTACAAAGTGCAATGCATATATTAGTCTGATAAAGTGTTAGTGCAAGGGACGAAAATGCTTATTAATTTATTAAAGGTTTTGATTATTTTCATTCAATTTGAAACTTTATTTTCTTCCACTTTATGGAAATTATTTAAGTTTATCATTCAAATTTAATACTTTAGTGTATGCAATTTCCTGACATCTATTCATCAAATGCCCCTGTTAAAATTATTTTATCTACTTTCTCTAGTTATTTGTTCAGTTTCCTCCTATAATTTTTTATAAAATATCTATGCTTACATTCGTATATCCTCATTTTATATATGTTCTAAACTCTTTCTCAGAATTGTTTAATTGTACTCAACTTGATAAACACATGCTTAGAATTGTCACCTTTACTACAGTATTTTAATGTGGATTTACTTTCCTTCTAAAACTTGTATTTCATGTGACTGCTCACAGGTAACTTTGTCAATGTCAGTTTGTTAAAAAATATATACTTTTTTCTTTATTTATTTTATTCCGTCACTTTTAGCTTTATTTAATCATTCATAACCACCTTCAAATAAAACACTCCCACACAACATTTCTATCCTTCTTTTAATATCTTAAGTCAGATGTCCACATAAAGTACACATTTTTTTCCTTTCACAAAACCTTTTCAATACTCCTCATATTTTTTCATACGTAAACTTTTCCAAATATTTCTGTCCCTTCCCTTTATTCTGTGCACAAGAAAAAAAATCTATTGACCCAATCTTCCCATCCAACATCATCCCAAACTGCTCTGTCTTTTCTTTTTTAGCACTTTTATATCTACTAAACAAATAGCATCACATTATGGATTATTCATAAAATGCCTCCTAAACTTAAGTAAATTGTTAACACTATCTGAAAAGATGACAAAAATGTCCAGCTCCCTTTGTTTTACATTCTTCTTTGTTTTTTATTTGCACTTGTCCCGCTTCATCACTTTTGATTTTCCTTTCTGTGTATGTAAAACTCTCTTCCTATTCTCCTCTGCACTAAAATATTAGGACTTACTAACATCAGTACTTTCACCTTAAAACAGTAACAAGGTGCTATTAAACTGCATTTTCTGTTTTTTTTTTTAATTTCTCCATGTCCCTTGGGTTTCAAATACAATGATGGGGAATGGACCCCATTCCTAAGTCAAAGTACGATTAAAGTTCATAAAATTAGTATTGTTTCACTCTTTGATGTCAGCCAAAAGTGCTCTTTGCAGCACCCGCAATGTGCCCGGTAATGACTCCTTCTGCAGTTTGTACAGAGTTACATGTATTGGTAGCATATCTAAATAAGACTTTAGTCTCTTTTTTATAAGACTCATTGCTCCTACTACTATTGGAACTATATGGGTATCTTTCTTCCACATTGTCCTCATTTCTGCTTGCAAATCCTGCTATTTTATAACTTTATGTCTCTCAGTATGTAGGACACTGTAGTCACTGGGTATGGTGATTTCAATGATCAGTGCTACTTTTGTCTTATTTTCCCATACCACTATATCCAGTTTTCTAGCATCTATCTTTTAAATTGTTGGAAGTGGATGATCCCATGTGATGTAGACTTTATCATTTTCTATGATGCTTTCTGGCTCATGTTTCCAGTGCTTTTCAGCCACTTCAAAACCATAATGTTTGCACAATCTACAGTGTAACAGTCTCACCACATTATTGTGTCTTTCAGCCATTAGTATGTCACAACCAGCAACGAGGTGTGCGACTGTTTCCAGTTTGGTTTTACAAAACCTACATTTGTCTGTTTTTTCCACATGTTTAATGGACTTTGTAAACCAGCATGTAGTTCACTGTCTTGAGCTACCAATATTAACCTTTCATCTCTTGCTTGAATTCACCTTTTCTTAACCATTCCTTTATTCGTTCGTGATCAACGTGAGGTTCTTCCAGAAGTTTTCTATACTCGAAATTATATTTATGCATTTTTCCACATTTCTTGCCTTTTCATCTGATCCTTCACCTTATATTCTTTCTTTTGTTTTTTTGGCACATTCAGTTGCTGCCTGATTTTTATATACTTCTGATTTGATTTCCATTCCTGCTTGATGCCAATATGCTTCTGCTAGGTTAAACAGGGAAGTCATCTTAGATTTATTCTCATTTTTCAAAACTTTCACTATGTTTGGACATCGTGAGGTCAGCAGATATGTGTGGAGTCCCACGATTTCAGATCTGTACATGTAATCAATTTCAAGGAGGCCCATTCCTCCTTCAGAATGGGGAATATATACTCTTGGTATGCACTGATTTTTATAGATCATTTGGTGAACATGAAGCATCCTTCTTGTTTTAATATCTAATCTAGCCAACACATTTTGGAGCCAATCAATCACTCCAAAACTGTAAGTTAGGACAGGAAGAAAATATTGGTTTATAGCCTGGATTTTGTTCCTATATGTCAATGCTGTTTTCAGGATTAATAAGTTTTACTCACATTTGTTCATGTTTTATTGCTGATCCTTCATCAATTCCCAAGTATTTATACACTCCCTCTTGCTCAAGTTTTTTTACATCACATTCTTGTCCCAAACTGATGTTTTCCTGGTGCTGCAGTTTTCCTGTTTTAAAGGTTGCTTTTTCACATTTATCAAGGAAAAATGACATTCTAATATCATCTGAAAAAGTTTTCACAACCTGCAGCTGTGCTTTCAGTTCCTCATCTGATGAGCTATATAGTTTTAAATAATCAACAAATAGAAGATGAGAAGGCTTTAGACTTTGTTGTTTTCTAGGAGCCAAATTATAGCAATGGCCAAAGCTGTTAAGTAAACAGCTTAATGGGTTAAGGGCAAGGTAGAGCAACAACGGTGACAGAGAGTCACCCTGGAATATCCCCCTTTTAATTTTTATCCCTGGGATAATAATTTGTCCTTTATCATGGTTTAATTGTAAAGTGGTCTGCCATTGTTTCATGGTCACTGTAATGTAGTTGATCAGTGTAGGATGTATCTTATACATTTTTAAGTACTCTTTTATCCATGAATGTGGGATACTATCAATTTTTTTTTGTAGTCAATCCATGCCATACTTAGACTTTTTCCCCTTTTTACAGTTATCCACTATGGCTTAATAACAAAAACCTTTGGCAGACCACCATGGCACTGTTAAAAACACAAATTTAATAGATAAAGCTGTTAAAATGCAGGAATGAAATCCATTCTGATAAGTGCTTTTAGCTAATATAACCTTCTTCAGATCATATTTAGATCCTGCTACAAATTCTATTTAAAATCCAAATGACCAATCACAAATGTAGGGTGGAACCACTTTTGCAAATTTAAACTCCTGATCGTAGCGTTGGTTGGAGGCATAGTGGTCAATCACAGTTCTAAAATCTAGCCAACAGTCAGTGGTAAGGCACTCAATCATAGGTTTCTTATTGGATAGGCTTCTTAGTTTAGACCAATTGTGTTCTTGTTCATATACACTTATACTAACAAGTTGCTGTGGTTGTCATTGGACCCAATCATCCTCATGTAGCTCATTATAGTGGCAACAAAGAATGATCCATATAATACAGTTAGTATTTTAAAAATAGAAGAGTTGGCAAGTAAAGCTGTTAAAATGTCTTAAACAACAGTAAATAAAAGTCCCAGCATCATAGCAAATGACCTTTAATTTCCTCTTCATCTTCAGAGCAAAATAGCTAATCAGAAATGAAGAATATAAATAAACCTTTAAATTACATTAAATCATATCAGGCGCTTCACCATTAGAAGCTATCAATGGCTTTATAATGTATAACAATGTAGCTGCAGCCTTTAAACTTAGAAGATTATTGATCTAGAGAATGATCTAAGAATTGCTATCAATTCTTTCAAAAGCTCTTTGTTCTCATAGGACCCCATGGAACCAAGTGCGTGTTGATAAACATATCACTAAAAGCCACATTTTCAAGTTCTCACTAGAACTAGTTAAATATTGAGGAGGCAATAGTGAAACTATCGTGGTGTACTAAGAGACAGAAGGTGTGGATCGCAACATAAGTGTAAAGGGATCTTAAATTCCTTTGAACCAAGTCAACAATCCAAAATAGATTATGTGGGCATGATTTCTTCTTCACCCAGTCATATCAGATACCTCAAGGTTTAAACCAATCAATAACTTTGATGGTAATAATAGATGATAGTAGGGTTACAGCCTTCATCATCGAAAGGATAAACTCTCATAGTGACAAACATTATAACTTAGAACTCCTTTCAATACAAAATGATGCAAAGCTATGTGCAAGACCAATATCTTCAGCATGCAACAACTGACCTACTTGCTTTTTAACTAGATGGGACTAATTAATTGCCTGTACATTGGACTTAGATCCCTTGTGCATCTATATGTGTGCCAATCACTTCAACATGTCTGGTGCATGTTTCATCCTAAAGTCTTGTTTAAATTTGCAAAAGTGGTTCCACCCTACATTTGTGATTGGTCATTTGGATTTTAAATAGAATTTGTAGCAGGATCTGAATATGATCTGAAAAAGGCTATATTAGCCAAAAGAGTTTATTGGAATGGATTTCATTGCTGCATTTTAACAGCTTTATCTATTAAATTTGTGTTTTTAACAGTTGTGCCGTGGTGGTCTGCCGAAGGTTTTTTCATAGCTTGTTTTGTTTCCATCGGCAGCTTCAGCAGTGATAGCAGTATTCGTTTTATAAATTTAACAACAGATGATCCTTTGTTCCATATGGCTTTCTTTTATTGCCCTTTTGTTCTACTGCCATAATTCAGTTTTCTTCTAAATGACTATAAACTCTGTCAGCATCAATTCCCGTATATAGTTTATACATCATCGGAAGACAAGTTATTGATCTATAATTTCTGGGGGAGCTTGCAGGTTCACTCTTAAGTAGGAGCATTATTTTACCTGTTGTTAGTCAGACTGGTGTCTGTTTGGGGTGCAAATTTAAATAGTTCTTACTCATGGCTAGGTCTTCATGCAAAGATGTTAATACTTTTAACCAAAAGTTAGGCACTGCATCTGGGCCTGGGGTTTTCCAATTAGAGGCTTTTCTTAACTTTGTTTCAATCTCTCTGGCTGTTTCTTCATCCCATTTCATATCCTGTACCTTTAAACTTCTTATTCTTTCTTTTATCCATTTAGTATCTTTGCTGTGTTCCACTTGATCTTCATAGATACGTCTCCAAAATGCATCTATTTCTTCTTTTTTTGGTGGTCTTTCAATTCCATTTACCTTTTTTCCCAATTCCCTATAAAACGTTTTTGGGTCATCACTAAATTGCCAGTTTTGTCCTTTTCCTTTATATTTATTTGGGTATACTCTAAGTTTTTCCACCTGTGCTGAACTTTTTAATTTATTGTTTGCGATAGTACATGAGAGATCCTGGTCTGTTTTAATACTGCACACTACTTTTATCACATCTATCTTTCTTAGTATTTTTGTTAATCTATTCCTTCTTCTATAGTCTTCCAACAGTGACACTTCTTGTCTTAACTGCTTTATATTTTTCTCTATTCGATACTTCCATGATGGTATTCAATTTCTCCCCTTCCTTTGCCTCACTACCCTGTGCTGTGTGGTAGGACTTTATCAGTTATTAATTTATCTGCACAGTAACATATCCTGTTTACTTCTGTTATATCACATGGATCTCTATGGACAGTCCTAATTACTGTGTTCATTAGTTTTATCAGACTTCTGACTTTTGGGGTTTTATTGACCTTCTGCAGTCTATTTCTTTCATTGATTTTAATATATCTGTCTATGTCCATTAAATCAAGCAACTCTTCCCTTAGTTCATTTTCTTCCAGACTGAGGGCACATCCTTTGTTATCCACTTCCTGCAGGCATTCTATAGAAAGTTCTGTAGCATCTTCCTGTGGCACATTATCTGCAATTTTATCCTGTGCCATTTGTTGCTTTGTCATATGGGAACTCACTGGCCTATCACTCTTCAACATTGACTGCATCAGAGTTTCCACAGTCTCCTGTTCCTTCCCTTGTTGTCTAGCTTTAAGTGAATGTTTGTACTGGTTTCCTGTGGAAGGCTCTAAAATATCTTGATATGGCACTTGACCGATTGCTTCCTGTTCAACTGGTTTCCCCTTAATTTGGATATCCATTGCTCTAGCCTGTTGTAATGCTTTCTGCATTAGATTTTCTACACCGAATCCTTCAATTTGCAGGTGCTCCACAACCTCTTCTCCATTACTGATCTCCTTTTCTACTTTTCCTCTTTGTCTTCTTATTTTTTGTATTGTAAAGTTTTCTAATCTGGATTCCTTTGCCTGTATTTCTCTTCAAATATCTTTGGTACTGCTCTTATTGTATTGGTTTGTTTTGCTTTCTCCTTGGCATAAATATTACACTATATTAAATCCCCTTTTTTTTCCCATGTCCATATGTCTTCTTCAAATGTCTCCTGATCTTCCTCCTTCTGCTTACTTTGGAGACTCACTCCATCATGCTGTGATGTATCTGTATTAGAATTTCTACTTTAAATCCCTCACTCCACAGACACTCCATAACTTCAACTTCTATTTATTTAACTTCTACTATACTAATCTTCTTTTCCACATTCCATCTTTGTTATATGAATTTTTTATTGTGAAATTTTCCATATCTGGATGCCTTTGCCTGTATTTCTCTTCAAATATCTGTGGCTGCTTTCTCTGTATTAATTAACTTGGCTTTCTCCTTTGCATAAATATTGCACCATATCGCATCTCTCTTTCTTTCCCATGTCCATATTTCTTTTTTATACTTTTCAAAAATGTCTAGGTTTTGTTGTTTATATGTTCAGACTTCCTCAGATGCTTCTTTTCTGAAACAGATCAAAGTTTCTTGATTTATATACTGTTTTTCAAAAATCTGTTTTATTAATGGACGCAAATTTTTATTTAAAACTTCTGACAGTTTTTCCTGTGAAAGTATTTTTCTTTCCTCTAATTTATCTCTTAATCTCTTTATATATCCTCTGTCTGGTAATTCTGGACTTTTTGCATAATAGTAACAATGCATAATGTCTTTCGTATCCTCAATAGTCCACTCTATCGTCTTTATGGCTCTTCTTTGGCCTATCAGTTTTTGTGATTTTTGTGGACTGCTACTTCTTTCTTTTCCCCTTGAGCTTGGCCCCGTCCCATTGTAGGAATGGTTCCAGATTTTTGAGGATTCTACACTGTCATTTTTTCCAGTCCTGGCGCCAGTGTGCCTACTAGGACTGGGCACTTTTTTATCCTGGGACTTGTGCACCCAGCAATCTTTTTTGTTTTTGACTTACTTCTGTCCATGATATATGCTATATAAATACAGTCTATATATCAGTGTCCCCTTGGTGAGATTTTGTGAAAAACAGGGGGGTGAGGATGAATTCAGCTTCAGCACTACTACTCTCCTTTGCTTGCTGACTTTTCATCACTCCATTAGAACTCATTTCATGATTTTCCAGATAGCTTTCAACCTTATTTTTTCTAAAATATTATCTCCTTCCACAGGATATAATATGGCTTTTTAAAATACCAAACTGAACAATGACACCAGCGTTAATGAAAGCTCATTTTTCAGCAGCTGTTGGCATTTCACAGATACCACATAAACTTTCATTCTGAACAGCAGTACAGTGAAACAACATGTGCCTCTCTTGTTTGTATTTTGTAAATGCATCGATTATACAGATTATACATTTTATACAAGCAGTTAACCATACTTGACAGACCCGTTTTCCTTAAACAAACACTAAGTAAATGAACAATTGCTTTTTCTTTTAATTGCAAAGTAACATGTGCTTCTCTTTCTCCAGTCCCCTTGTTTCATTCATCCATATTTCTTTTTTACACCATTCACAGTTTTGCAATTTTCTTTTATAAATGTCTCAATGTAGTCGTTTTATAATATTATCGGTATCCAAGTGTCAACAAAATTTTATTTAACTTCATCCTCCTCTTATATCTAATAGCAAAAAAAGTATCCCTTGAAACCATTTTACAGTTTTTGGTAAACTATCCCACAGATCGTGTGACACAGGAGGAGTCACAGCCAAATGAGTTTCGTCCCCTAAATTTACAATGGAATTTATGCCAATCACTTTAAAACTCAAGAGCTTCACAACTTTATTCCATGGCACAGATCTTTTTATTATACTCCTACTTCTTGCTTGTACTTTTTTGATTGGTCATATTTTTTGAACAAAATGTATGACACTCATTTTTTTTTTCTGTGTGGCAACCTGGGTATGCACCCTGACTACATTTTATCTTTGTTCACTTTCTTCTATAGCATCACTGCTACAGTTACATTCAGGTTATCCTCAGTACACTGAACACTCTGTATCTTTCCAAAATTTGATACCTCATCAGATGTGTCAGAAACTCCACTTAATTTTTACATTAATGTGTCAAATATGGAAAACTCTGCTCCAGAATATTATTCTAATATACAACTTTTTCTGAATCTTCCTCACTTTTCTTGATCATGTTTGAAAGGTTTGAAGGTTTCATCATTATGTCACCAGGATTCAAAACAGTGGGCACAATATCCAATGCCAATTCAGTTGTTATTGTCTCCACATATGCATCTTCTCCATGTTTCTTTACCTCCACCATGGGTATTTTTCTTTCTCCGTGATTCATGAAGAATGTGTTCTGCTGTGCCCCTTTCCAAAAATGGTAGGGAAATTTCCCTCAATGTCCTGGCCACTTTCTCCAAGTCAGTCTAGAGACCACCTCAGGTATTCCATGAATCAATATCACAGACATAGTGGGAGTAACCTGGTTAACAAAGAATAAATAAATGAATAAATAAATAGGTTCATAAGTTCATAGGTGGTTACTAGGATATAGGTTCATAGGTGTTTACTAGGCTAATGGCCCTGGAGCCTTTACAAACCTAGCTCTTAGAAGTGTCCTGGCATTGTGCCACCCAGTGTTAGTTCCCAGTGCCTCTATGAAGTAGAACCACTGGAGTGAGCCCTGGGCTGAACTTTCTATTTCCCATCCACTCATCAAGATTTTTCTCTTGAAGAGTGCCAGTGAGGTGCTCTGCTTGACATGTATGGGAAGTCTGTTCCAGAGCATAGGCAGTCTCAGGGTTATGAACCTCTCCCTCCAGCATGTTCTGTTTATTATGGTAATGAGGTTAAGGTCTTTGGAACATGTGGTGTGGAGGGATTGGGATTTCTTTAGATGTAGCATTTCTAACAGAGATGGGTCAGACATGGCTTTGTAAGTCAAGCAGAGATTGCCTCAGTGGATGATATGAGACAGAGAATAGCTGGCATTTTTTGAGTCTGTCCATGTAGGACATGTGTTTAAGGCCTGATCCTCTTTGTGAGGTACTTTTGTGGCCTTTCCAGCTGTTGCAGGTGTCTAGTGAGGTAGATGACAAATGGGGCATTATACTCGCTGATTGGCCTAATGAGGGAAGAGTAGAGGGAGATGATGACCTCTTTCTTCCTGGATACAAAACCCTTGGTAATGAGATGTGCCACATAGAAGGACTTTCTGACCACAGTGGCAATGTGGTGGTCGAAGGTAAGGTTGCTGGCAACCTGTGTCCCCAGGTCTCTTATAATGCCTTCAGTGTTCAGTGGGTTCCCATCAATGTGATAATTAGTGGGAACTGAGTTTTTCCCAAAGGGGATGACGACGCATTTTTGGAATTAAGCTTAAGACCATAGTTTCAACACCAGTTATTGGTATCATTGAGGCCTTTCTGTAGGATGTCTACATCACTTGGGGAGTTAATAATAGCTCCCAGATTGCAGTTGTCTGTGAACCTGGTCAGCCAGAGTCCCTCCATGTTAGCCTGGATGTCTGAGAAGTAGATGCCAAACAGGAGAGGATGCATGATTGATCCCTGTGGGACTCCACTCTTGACTGGTTGGCAGTATGATTTGGAATCCACTAATTTCACACTGTGGGTTCTATCTGTGAGCCAATTTGCAACCCACTTAGTGATACAGGGGTGACACCTAGTTTGGTGAGTTTATCAATAATTCCTGAGTGGGGAATGGTATCAAAGGCTTTGGCCAGATCGAGGTAGGCTGTAAGAACTGCCTTGCCCTCATCCACAGCTTGGTGACTGACTCAAAGAAGTCAACCAGGTTGAGAAGGCATGATCTACCTTTCACAAAACCAAATTGCATGGGATCTAGAGTTTGGAGAATCCCTACATCCCTGTTAATTAGGTCCATAATGATGTGCTCCATAGCCTTACATATCAGACTTGTCAGGCTAATGGGGGCGATAATTCCCAGGGTCTGTAGTCACCCTCACCTTAATGGAGAGGGATGACTGTAGCAGTGTGCCATTTGGTAGGGACAAAGCCTGAGGTGAGGCTGTGATTGAACAGGGCACACAGATGTGGTGCCAGTTCAGTTTGTAGTTCATGTAGAACACATCTAGGGATATTATTTGGTCCCATGGAAGGGGTATTCTTGGCCTTGGACAATGCAGCTTTAACCTGTGCTGCAGTAATGCTGGGTGCCTGGCATTCCTCCGGTATTGTGATTAGTCCTTTTAGGGGGGAGGGGTAAAGTTGGCACTGAATCTGTTGACAGTATGTTGGCAATATCTATTGGCTCAGTAAAGGAGGTACCATTGTGCAGTAACTCAGAGGAAACATGGGTATTGCCGTGGAGATTCTTTTTTATTTTCAAAACAAATTTATTGATTTTATTTATTTCATAAACAATCACATAAATTATACAGAAAAAATTCAAACTTCAAGGCTATAACATGTAAAACTCACATTATTAAATGTAATATCTAATACAAAATAAACTATTTACAAAGACATCCATTAACCTGTGCAGAAATATGATACTCTATCTGTTGTTGATTTAACATTATATATATATATATATATATATATATATATATATATATATATATATATATATATATATATATATGAAAAAAGAAAATTGAAGTTATATACTGTAATTATTTAGCATTCTTTAACAAGATATATAAGTTTACCCACATGTAATAAGCATATGTCTTTCTTGTTTTGGAAATAATAGTTTTAATTTGTAAGTAACAAACTTCATTCAGCATATTCTTAAATTTTGTAAAAGTAGGAGGGGATTCAGAAATCCAATTCTTTGTAATGCTCTTTCTAGCCACAACCAATATTGCTCATATTAAAGGATATTTAACTTTTTTAACCCTGTGAGATATAGGTGTATTAAAGAGCACCAAAGATTTATTAAGCATAAAATTATCTGTGAAAAGTGCCTGTAATAGTTCATTAACACTATCCCAGAATGTTATTATAGTAAGACAATCATAAAACGTGAGCCCAATCTATATTTATGTCTGACTTACATTTATTACAAATATTACGTTTTTTGTTAATCTTGTTCATAAGTTGAGGAGTACAGAACGATCTACACATGAATCTCCAGGAGCAAAGTCTCCATTTAAGTCACAAAGTTGTTTTCCCTGCTGATTCAAATATGTCTAATTTATCTTGATTATTATTGATTGTGCAAAAATAATTCCAGTAACTGTTTGGGCAACTATATATTTCTTCTCTTATGATTATGTATATAAAGGAAGGTTTACCTGAATAGGTTTGTTTATGCTAGAGAACAGACTGAAAATAACTTAGTAAGTTACTAACATCTTGTTTAGTAGTGGGAGTAATTAAATCTATTTTATTGACTGTAAATAATATAAGAGTTTGTACATCTAGCCATAGTGATTTATCCAATTCAAATTCTTGAATTATCTGATTAACACTTTTAACTTTATTCTCTATGGTCAACTGGAACCAAAGCTTAAGCTTGTTTTGTTTAAATAATGTAATTTTATTTAAGTCAGATGTTAACCAAGAATGCCGTGGAGATTCTTGATATAACTATAGAAGGCTTTGTGGTTGTTTTTAGTAACTGCCACTATTCTGACTTCATGGCTGGCTTTAGAGGTTTTGATGAGAGATCTCAACTATTTATTGAGTCTACTAAGGGAGTTTTTCCAGTCTTAGACTTCACCTTTTTCTGCAGTAGTTTCTTCCTTCTGTTGTAGAGTTTATTAATGGCAGGGGACCACCCGATTGGCTTCCTTTTTTTTGGAGGAGAGCATCTTGGTTCTGTCGGGTATGGCTAGTTCCATGCATTTGTGTACGTGTTCGTACAGTGCATTGGTGTATGATTTGGCAGTTATCCATCTATTTTACTTTGACATGGGTACCGTGAAGTTAGCCACCTCTGTTTTTAGGAGCCCAAAGTCAGCTTTGGACATGTTTTTCATGGTGGTTACCTTTGCAGGGGGTGTGGGTGAGATGTGGATTTCCATGGTGATTAGTTTGTGGTCGGATCTATCCAGGGAGGAATTGACTATTGGTATAGAGCAACAGTTGCCCATGTTAGTAATAGCCAGGTCAAGGATGTTGCTTCCTCTAGTGGGGGTAAGAATGAGCTAGTCCAGGACATTGGAATTGATGAATTCCAGGAAGCGTTGGGCCAGTGTATTGGTACATGAGTAGTTTTCCCAGTTGATGGAGGGGTAGTTGAAGTCACCTAGTATGTGAGTGTTGGGTTGGACCCTAATAGTTTCCAGGGTGCTTAGGAATGTGAAGTGAGAGTCTTGGGACATGGTTGGGGACCTATAGCAGGCTATGACCTGAATCGCTGTCTTACCCAATGTTAGTTGTACCTGAAGAATCTCAGATGCATTATGCTGGGCTACTAGTCTAGTGGTGTGCATATCCTTTATGGATATGGAGAAACCACTGCCATTCGAGCTTCGGTCCATGTTCTGGGGCCGAAATGTGTGGAATGAGTTATTGCCTGGTAGTGCAGGAGTGCTTTCTGCTGCTTTAAACCAGGCCTCCGTTACAGCACAAATTTCGATGTTCTCCATTTTGAGGAGTGCTTTGAGCAAATGCATCTTGAGATTTAGACTTCTAGCACTGAGCAGCATGACCCTCAGATTGCATTTATTTATAGCTGTTACGGTGGTAATTTGGTCTTTGGAACATTGCCTAAAAAAGGCACTATAGGGGTGGCAAGAGCTTTAGCCAGTGTCCAGAAACCCAGGGGTAACAAATGCAGGCCATCTCTGGCAAAGCATCCTGGTCTGTCAATCATGTCATCCCAAGTGGACAGATACTGGATCCCCTTAGAATGACACCAGAAACTTAGCCAATTGTTGAAGTCAATCATTTTCTGCTTGTACAGCGGTGTCATTCTGGGCAATAGTAGGATGCTGCTCAGGGCTAGGGTCATACCTTCCTGGGCCACATAATCCATGAGCTCCTCCATGTCTCTTTTCATGTAGCCCAGGGAGGTGTGCCTCAGGTCATTCACACCCACATGGACAGTGACATGGTCATACTTGTACTTGCTGTGGAGTGACCTGAGTGCATGTTTTATGTGACGGATTCTGGCAGCTGATGGACAGCTGACTGTTACCTTCTCCGTATTCAACCTAGTGAATGGGACATCAGTGTGCTTCACTACTGAGTCACCTATGATTAATGTATTAGGCAAGCTATTAAGGCTTAGGGGCTTAGGTTGAGAGGCACACTGTGTAGGTTAGCTATGTGTCTTGTGGTTTGAGCTACATTGTGGTGGTCTAGTGCATTCCTGCCTTGGAGGTCTCTGCTGTTTGTGTAGATTTCTATTGAGAGCCTCCACAAAGGTGGGTGTGTGGTTTGTGTTTTTATGTGAGAGCTGTGATGGTGGGTGTTCTGGAGGGCTATGTGTTGCATGTGGTGTGGTATAGGTGTTGACCTTCTCCTCATGACCAGCTATTCCGGTCTTAGCTTGAGAGTGCGTGACTTCCAATTTGGATATATAAGTGAATCTCTCACAAGTCTGAGTGTTGGCAGGTAAGAGGAGAGGGTTGTTTGTGTACATGAGGCTGTTGCTACACTGCCTCAGAATGCCCAAGTTCACCAGGTTAATAGGAGAAACAACAGGGATCTGACCTTTAGACATGCCAGGAGGGATGGTCATTATTACTAAGTATTGGAGCTGTTTCCTTATATATTCCTTTTACACAAAAAATGTCACTCAAGGTGTCTGAGTCTGAACAGAGCACTGCCAAACACTTGCGGGGAATCTAATACATAGACCCTGAAAATTTAAGGATGAAGTATTTAGGCAGATATTCTGAAGTTAGAAAGAAATCAGGCAGTACTTACTGAAAGATAAAGAATTAGCTTGTCAAGAATGATGAAAAGAGGGGAGTCACATGAATGGCTACTGCCTGGCTACTACTAATGCTGGTCTCAGCACAGCTTCACCAGAAGCAAAATGTTAGCACCAATCCTAAGAAGAGAAGAAGGCCACAGCCTGGTGATCCACATTCTTGTCCCAGATGATGCAAGGGTCTGGAGGCTTATAGCCTTTTTCTGGTAGATGCCTTGAAATGCAACCAAACCAATCAGGTACGTTAAGCACAGACACTCACTCTCCAACCAGAAAGAGTCAGGAATTAATCCTCCTACTCTCACCAGGATCAGAATATAAGCACAGATTCCAAGCTGTCACCTATAAAGCAGTTATCAAGCTTTCTGGTGATCAGCAGTCTCCAGGAAATAATGTAACTGCACTTCTTCTCTCACCAGGAGAAAACAGAAGCACTAATCCCAAGATGACTACCGAGAAGCAGAATGTGGGCTCCCAATAACTGGTGTTTTTGCAATAGATGCTTAAAGGTAAGATGAAAAAAATGGTTTATCCTAAACACTGTAGTATGCACTAGAGGAGTTAGGTGTGAAAATAGGTAACTTAAGTTTTACCTCTCTAAAAAGTTAAGTTTTAGTGGAGAGTCACTATGTTTGAAACAGTAAGATAGACTGAAAGGGGGTGGTCACTTTTGTACTCTGGTACTATGGAATACTGTAGGATGACCAATAAATGTAAATAGTTAAAGGAGATTGATTTCACAAAATGATAATTTTGTGCTTACTCAGACCAGCCAGTAAAAGCAGAGAGGAAATGAGATATATGGTCAAATTAACATAAGGGGCAGGCAACTAGAAAGGCAGTGGTTTTGAAGAATGCAAAAGTAACTGGGTGGGAGGGTGAGAAAAATTTATGTCTGACTCACAAGAGACAGAGCTGTGGTCTCTTTTCAAGTTTTAATATGCAGTTAAAAGCAGAATACAAGTAAAACACAGTGTAAAGAAAACAAATCACAGTATACAAAATAGAAAAAGCAATAAACTAATACAAAATACAACAAATAAAAAGCAAACCAACCTTCATCATCACAGCAAACTGTAGCAGAGTCTGGGTGAGCCTTTCCAGTAAAGCTCTGAAATGTTTTATTTTACCCCTTAAATAGAAGGTTTAGTTCCTAGCTCCACCCCCTCAGTTCACAGATGATTAACCTTAACTGACCTGTTCTAACTTATGTTCATTCCAAAAACTATTTTAAGCCTAGCCAAGTTTAATCAGATCAACCAAAATATTGCTGATATGTGTCAATACTCCGAGAAATTTTTATGGTTATCAAACAGGCTTGTACACATCAAGCATTCACAGTCTGTCCCTGCCCATTAATGATATATGAGCCAAACCAGGGATAAATTTGTGATTTCCAGCCCATTTCTCCAAATTACTTTTGAATAGGTTTAGGGATGAGCTATGATTCACATGGATGGAAAGCCTATTCCAGAGATAAAACCAAACTGGTTAGGGTCCAATGTCTGTAGGTTTCCTATGTTATTGTTTATCAGATCTGAGACAATTATTTCCATGACCTTGTATATGAAGCTAATTAGACTTATGGGTCTCTAGTTCCTTGGGTCTGTGGAAGCCCATCCCCCTGTGTAGAGGGATAACCATTATAGTCTTTTGCTCATTAAACATGAAGCTTGTCTAGAGACTTTGTTAAATAGGGATAAGTCCTGTTTCATTCTGTTCAGGAGGCATCCTGGGATATTATCAAGGCCCATCAAAGCAGTGTTCTTGGCCTTAGACAGTGCGGTGAGGACCTGCTCCATAGTGATATTTGATAGAAAGATGTAAGAAAATAGTTCCTGTGAGTTTACTGGGGAGGATAGGAGAGTAAAATTGGAGGTAAATTTATCATGCTGTAAATTTCTATAGTTCAGTACATTGTTGAGTTTTGCCTTTAAGGTTGCAGGCATAGCTGAAGAAAGCCTTATGATTCTGCTTATCTTAAGAGACTATTTTTATTTCAAATTTGGCTTTGGTGGACTTGATTAATCCCCTGAGTTGCTTATTATGGTTGATAAGAGAGTTTTTACCTTGCTGGGCAACAATCTTCCTGTTTTTGGACATGATTTTCTTTTTTTCTTTCTTTTGTTATACAACCTATTTATAATGGGCTTCCACCAGGTGACTTGTTTTCCAAGACTGTCCTGTGTTTAATTTGGGTAGGTACGGTTGTCTCTGCAAATATCAACATGATTGTATGGGGTTTCTTTGAATTGCTGTGCACAGGCAGTACTGTGCTCTCTGGGTAGGGGGGCTAGATTATTGCTTAGTATGAGGTAGTTAGCCTTGGAATAGTTTTTAAATGTTCTGGGGTTAGCTGGGAACCTAGGCTTAGTATTTATTTCAAACAAGGCAGGTTTGTGGTCTGACCTGACAAATGGGTACTTTACACTAGGGATAGTACATCTTTCCCCCATGTTTATGTGGACCAGGTCAAGGATATTTGCACCTATGATGGGCATGCAGACTAGCTGTTCAAGGGAGTTTGTGTTAAAAAATGTCCAGGAATCTCTCTGCCTGCATGTAAGAGGTCATGTATGATTCCCAGTTAATGCTGGTTTAGTTCAAGACAGCCCTGAATATTGAGATGGGTTTAGTGGGAAGTGTATCTAGTACATTAACGTACGTGGTATGGGTTTCCTGGATAATGGAGGGGGAACCTATAGCGTGCCAAGATGTGATACAGGACTTTACTCATGGTAATTTGGACATGGAAAAGCTCAAGTTGGTCATACTGTTTGATCACCATTGATGTGTGTTCATGTTTGATGTAAATAGAGACTCCTCCACCTTTAGACTGTGCCTCTGCAGTAGCTGGTCTAAATGTGCAGAAGGCATTATAGCCTTCCTCTGCCAGGGTTCTCTCAGCAGATTTAATCCAAGTCTTGGTAACTCCAGGGATGTCTGTATTCTTCAGGATGAAGATAGCTTGCAGGGAGTGGAGTTTCCTGTTTAGACTCCTGATGTTTAGCAGTAAAAACTTTAGATCATTCTGAGTTGGTTTAGCTATGCTGGTAGCTTTATCAGTTTGGCACTGCCTATAAAGTCACTATGGGGTGGACAAGAATTTAGCCAATATTCAAAAACCTAGGGGTGACAGGTACAGACTATCCCTGGCAAAGCAGCATGCTTTGTCTACCATATGCTCTAAGGCAGACAAATACTGTACCCCTCTGTAGTGACACCAAAAATTAAGCCAGTTATTGAAGTCAATTATCTTCTGTTGGTACTGTGGCATTATCTTTGGAGAAGGTAGAATACTGCTCATACCAGCCTGCGGCACATAGTCCAAGAGCTCTATCATCTATCAAGTAAATAAATAAATAAACAGATAGACAAATAACTTATTATAGGGCAGTATAGTAGCCTAGATGAAGTAATACCAGGCCAAGGGTGATGCATCAAAGATTCTGTTGGTGGATAGGCTGTTTGATCCTGAAATTATTTCTTAGATAAGAAAAAGAGGAATGCACAATAGCTCGCACCTAATACCAAAATGTCAGTCAGTTATCTAGGATCAGCTGCACACTTTGTTCAGAATCTTAAGATTTTCTCCATCTCAAATAATTAATGATAGAAATAGCAACACAATCTTTTAAAATGCATGCACTGCAATGATCTCAATGATAAAATGTGTTAAGTTTCAAATGCTTATGAAGTAGCCATTAAAACTGGCCTCAAGGTTGTCAGCAAGGAAGCTGACTTTTGCAATGCTATAAGAGGGAAGGAGAGGTAAAGGTGGATATCATCGGTGATAGCAATGATATGAAATGCTCATCATTAATCAGCTCCTTAGCAATAGCAGAAATGTTATGAAAAGTAATGGATCCAAAAAAAAAATCTATGGCTATTCCACACTCCAGAAGGTATGTAGAAGAATAATTCAGACTGAAAATCACCCTCTCAGTTTAGTCTAACAGGTAAGATGTAAACCAGTCAAGGAGCATAGTGGACAATCCTCTACATGATCCTAACTACTCAGTAAAGATATTATGATTACTAGTGACCGAGACTGCTGAGAGATCCAGCAGGACTAACCAAGAAAAAAAATAATCCATCAGCAGGTCATTTACTACTCTCGTGATAGCAGTTTCAATACTATGGGGAGAGTGAAACCCATTCTGTTAAAGATCACTGAGTCTGTTAGCTGTGCAATATGTGGCAATCTGTACATAGACAATCTTCTCAATAATTTTACTGAGTAAAAAAAATTAGAGATTGTGCACTAATTATTAAAGAAATTAGAGTCCAAAGAAGATTTATTAAAATCATGAATTGCAAAAACATCCTTCAAGGCAGTTGGAAATATCCCAAACCTAAGACAGGATACCAGTACCTGAACTATAAGTGGACTGGACACATGTAGACAAGTCACAACCAGTGGGGAGAACAACAGTCCAGCCAACATGCCATGAGGGGCATATACTTGAAATCATGGTTAGCATTTCATCATAATCAGGACTAAGTGAAAACAGTCCAGGAAGAAAGACAAACCTAGTCTGGGACGTGCACAGGAAGAATACAGAAGAAGGAAAGATGAATTTAATTGCAGCAAGCACGTCAGCAAAAAAAACTAAACTGCCAGCTCAAATTTGTATGATGAAGAGGATCTCAGAGTGGAAAAATGAGGTGGGTTGTATAGTTTGTCCCCCTACACAGAAGAACATGGATGGTCATCTGTTGCTGAGATCTCTCTGGAGAGTTAGACAGCTTTCTTTGGAGAGATCTCAATGTGATAATGATCAGAGTGCTTATCCACATTGTGTCTGTAGAGCACCATACCTCCTTTAGCAATCCAACCTCTGTTTTACTCATTGTACAGAAAGGAGCTCTAGAACTCCTTACAAATAACTCTAACTGGAAGAGAGGAACATAGCTTGGTGCATGTATGTCAAGAGTGTGTGTCAATGTCATAATAAACTGACTAACCAAAGGGTCAGAACTGCTAGTGTCTTCTGCTGAAAGGAACTGAAGAGCACAAGAAGAAAATTATGAGTAGGTATACATAAGGTACACACGAGGTAAAATGACAAATCCTCTGTTTCAAATCAGGGTCTCAAATAAGGAAGGTCAAGTACAAACAACAAAATCAGAGGTCTTCACATCTAATAGAAAGATTATTGCCTGGCAGTAAGCTCAGAGGATTAAGTTAAGGAGTTGCTTCTTGTAGTCTGGGTACAGAGTTTGATTCCTTCCACCTACATTTGCCATCTGTGTGACTCTAAGCAATGCATTAAACCAATGAGAGCTCTTGGCTTGCTCATAAAAAGGAATAGCTTCCAATTACTTAATAAAAAAGTCCAAAGTACATTCAAACCAATATAACTAAAATCTTTAATGAGATACCCTCATTCATCATCATTCCTAAGATTAAAGTCACCAATGACCAGCAGGTACTAATGGATAAACCTTCTATTGCTGTAAACAAAATCAGTGAACCCATGTAATAATGTCCTCCCATAACTGGGTGGATGGTACAGAAGGAGACACCTATGTTTTTTTTTTCTGTAGCTAGGAATGTTTAGAAAATGTTTGTGATTCCAGTTGTAACCTATGTCAGCCTTAGTTTGAAGTGGAAATGAGTAGTAACTCCACCCTGAACAGTAACCCATTTAGGCCACAAGAAATGTAGCAGTGTAATAGGGACTGAAATCTTAGTCAAGCCAAGACTCATTAATGAAAGCAAGGTCAGTATAATACAGTGAGTCGGATATCATTTCAAGCTTGTTGCATATAAATCTTTCATTTGTATATAATGCTGTACATGTGGCTTAGGAGGAAGTGTTCTAGCCATATGTCATTTAAGTTAAAACAGAATCCTGGGTACTTTCTGAAGGAGAGATAAATAATTAGCTTTAAGACATTTTGCCCAAAGGGTTGAATTAGAGTGTCATGTGGTTATCATGGGGATGTGCAAGGGGGGCACAGAGTGATTTCTGTCCATCTACCTCTGCATGTCTAAGTAAAGTACATAGAAATCTAGACAAACAGAAAGCAGAGGATGATATTCAGTAATAAAAGACTTGTGAAAGAAAAATGCTAAAGTCATTACTTGAACATATAATGGAAGAGAAAGTGCTATAAAAGTAAAACACAGAATAACAACCAAATGCAGTGAATGAAAGAAGTCAGACTGAACTGGATAAATTATTTAAGTTAATATTAAACAGACTAAACAGTAAATGTCAGTAATCAGGCCAGCAAAGACCAACGTGGTCATACATAATATTGTACAGAAATGTCCGAAAATAAAAATTAGTAATCTCAAGGCAATTAGAAAATGTGAACAGTTTCACACGTCAAGCCCCAAATTAGAAATCAGAATGCAAAAGGGTAGATGTAAAATAATTTTATCTCCTACAGCTCAGTTAGAAGCCACATACTAAAGCATAACATAAAAAGGCAGAGGAGAAATAATAAACTAGACACTTCTATCAAGTATAAAACAGGTTGAGTTTCACTGCCCTCATAAATACTGAAAAGGCAGATATGAAATAAGAAACATAAATGTAAAAAGAATCTGAGAAAGGCAGAGAAATAAAACCAGCCAGTAAATTTAAAAAAGCAGTGAACTAAAGACCAACTAGCATGTATAGACAAAAGGCCAATATAACATTACCACCAAACTAAATAATAGCTGTGAATGTAAAATAAAAATAAGACCATTCAAAGTAATGAGAAATTACTAGATAAAATCTTGTAAGGTTAGAAAACTAAAAGGAAATCATTAAAAAAATAAAGCTATGTAGTAAATTCTTAACAATGAAAGAGTACTTTGAAGGGCTGATGAATGAAGAGAATGAGAGAGAAAGAAGGCTGGATGATGTGGGGATAGTGAATCAGGAAGTGAAACAGATTAGCAAGGAGGAAGTAAGGACAGCTATGAAGAGGATGAAGAATGGAAAGGCTGTTGGCCCAGATGACATTACAATGGAATCATGGAGGTGCTTAGGTGAAATGGCAGTGGAATTTTTAACCAGATTGTTTAATGAAATTTTGGAAAGTCGGAGGATGCCTGAGGAGTGGAGAAAAAGTGTTTTGATACCTATCTTTAAGAATAAGAGTGATGTGCAGAGCTGCAGTAGCTACAGAGGGATAAAATTGATCAGTCACAGCTTGAAGTTATGGGAAAGAGTAGTGGAAGCTAGGTTAAGAAGGGAGGTGATGATTAGTGATGAGCAGTATGGTTTCATGCCAGGAAAAAGCACTACAGATGCAATATCTGCTCTGAGAGTGTTGTTGGAGAAATACAGAGAAGGTCAGAAGGAGTTGCATTGTGTCTTTGTGGACTTAGAGAAAGCATATGACAGGGTGCCTTGAGAGGAGTTGTGGTATTGTATGAGGAAGTCGGGCGTGGCAGAGAAGTATGTAAAAGTGGTACAGGATATGTACGAGGGTAGTGTGACATTGGTGAGAACTGCGGTGGGAGTGACAGATATGTTTAAAGTGGAGATGGGATTACATCAAGGATCAGCTCTGAGCCCTTTCTTATTTGACTGGTGATGGACAGGTTAACAGATGAGATCAGACAAGAGGCACCGTGGACTATGATGTTTGCAGATGACATTGTGATATGTAGTGAGAGTAAGGACCAGGTTGAGGAGACCCTGGAGAGGTAGAGATATGCTTAAGAGAGGAGAGGAATGAAGGTCAGCAGGGCTAAACCGAATATATGTGTGTAAATGTGAGGGAGGGTAGAGGAATGGTGAGGATGCAGTGGGTAGAGTTGGTAAAGGTGGATGAGTTTAAGTACTTGGGATCAACAGTTCAGAGTAATGGTGAGTGTGGAAGAGAGGTGAAGAAGAGAGTACAGGCAGGGTGGAATGGGTGGAGAAGAGTGTCAGGAGTGATTTGTGACAGACTGATACCAGTAAGCGTGAAAGGGAACGTCTACAAGAGGGTAGTGAGACCAGCTATGTTATATGGGTTGGAGACTGTGGCATTGACAAAAAGGCAGGAGTCAGAGCTAGATGTGGCAGAGTTAAAGATGTTATGATTTGCACTGGGTGTGACTAGGATGGACAGGATTAGGAATCAGTATATTACAGGGTCAGCTCAGGTTGGACAGTTTGGAGACAAAGCAAGCGAGGCGAGATTGTGTTGGTTTGGACAAGTGCTGAGGAGGGATGCTGGGTATATTGGGAAAAGGATGCTAAGAATGGAGCTGCCAAGTAAGAGGAAAAGAGGAAGGCCTAAGATAAGGTTTATGGATGAGGTGAGAGAGGACATGCAATCGGTTGGTGTGAAAGAGCATGATGCAGAGGACAGGAAGAAATGGAAACAGAAGATCCACTGTGGCAACCCCTAATGGGAACAGCCGAAAGAAGATGATGAGTAAATTCTTAACAATAAATACATTACTGCAACATAAACCAACAAGATGAAATAACTGACAAAATCTAAGTTAAATGAATGCCAAATACAAAAATGAAACAAGAAGGGCATCAAAATAGATAAGCCTTAGGATTCAATAGACTCCATGTAGGAACAGCATTATTCCTACGCAGACTGAATGGTGTCTGTGTCCACATCCCCCTCTCATCAGCACACCTTACATATTAATGAAGGCACGCTATTGAGATGGAGCCATGTATACGGATACTGAATCAGTGCAGGTGGCATGTTGCAGTAGTGCTCGCAGATCTGTAACATGCCCCCTGCACTGACAAAGTGCCGTACGACACTTCACAAAAGAAAACAGTGTCCACAGACACTGAAATAGTGAATGGCAAGTGAAATTAATGCAGGGTGTGTGTGACAGGTACTGTCACACACCGCCTGCATTGTGAAAGTGCCATATGACACTTTACAATAAAGAAAGTGTCCTCAGACACTTCATATTTCTCAACCTCTTAGAGCAAGAAATGTACACAAAGCCAATAGCGGGGCAAAAGCCCAAAAATGGGAACAGTTTTTAAATATTGCCCTTACAAACTTAGAGAGTTGATAGAATGACAGGTCTTGCATTAGCATGGATTTTCTGAAGAGTATGATGTGTGAAACTCCAATGTCCATCAATATTTTCTAACTGCAGTCTTTAATGATTTGTTACTGATTTGCCAGGGAAACACATTCCCATGACAAACAGACCAAGAATATGAGGCACAAATTTGGACATCATGTGAAAATCTGTACGGTTTAGAGGATTAGGAACGTGAAGTGACGCCATGTGTGGGGGGGGGGGGGTCACAGTATCTGTAACACACCCCCTGCATTGTAAAAGTGCTTTACAGCACTAAAAGAAGAAATATAGTGTCCCAGGAAGGTTAGAAGCTAAAATTTAAATTAATGTTTAATTTTGTTTTCTATTTTTGTTGAAAGTTTAAGCATAGCTGAGCGGATTTACAGGGGGTGACACCTTGCTCAGCAGTGCTTAAACTTATCAAGAAGCTATATACAAATGTATAGATGAAATTTGCACAGTTGAGTTAGCTCATGGCTTCACATGTACTAGGTGCACGGTTCAAATACCAAGACAGCCCATTCAGTTTTTACATAGGAAAGCAGTTTTATATTATTTTTTATTTTATTTAATGATGTAGTAATTAATATTTGTTAACCATGATAGAGTAGCTGGTCCAAATTCCCAGTATCAGTGGAGATATAAGGTGAAAATCACCATTTAAACACAAGTGTTGAATACAGTACAGCCATACCCCAAGATATTGTAATGAAAGCACATAGGGGGAGGTCATGTAAATTATAGGACTGGTCATTGAGATTACAAAATAAGCATGCTGATTGTTCAGCCCAGTCAGTGTGCCCATTGTAAATCCTGGAATATATCAATGGAAAAAGATCCAGTTGCCCCAACTTTATTCCATTTCTATATACTGTAATTTTATTATTTTTTTAACAAAAAAAGCAAAATGTAATTGACTCCAGACATAGCAGAGAGACAGGATGGAGAAAATGCTAGGAAAATCAGGGATGTTATTCAAACTAAAGGCACATACCTGATTTTCCTAGTATTTCCTCCATTCTACCTCTCTCCAACCCCTAAACTGTCCAACATGTTTTTGTATATATATATATATATATATATATATATATATATATATATATATTTATTTATATATATATATATATATATATATATATATATATATATATATATGTATATATATATATATATATATATATATATATATATATATATATATATATATATATATAATAGAAAACAAAAATAGAGCAATGGAGACCTTCTTTTCTGCGTTGGTTCCTTTGCAAAGCACTGATATCCTGGGTATGAGTGGGAATGCAACCCCCATACGCATGCGCAGTGCATCAGAAAAAGCCCCAGGATACTGGAAAAATGTGGAAGGACAACATGGTGCTGGTATACAAAAGCATTTATTTAAGAAAGTAAATATTTTCCCTTAAATAATGTCATTGTATAATAGCAATAACCAACCCTGTGGTTGTGGTATATTAAGATTTACCCACGATTGCCTTTATTTAATCACTCGGGCTTTGCCCATGTGATTAAACCACACCAATCATGGGTAAATCTTAATATACCACACCAACATTGTTGGTTATTGCATAAGTAAAATATATATACTTAATAATAATGTATCAGTAATGTGTAATTAATATTCAATTCTGACTTCTTTTTTAAATGAAAACATTTGCTTGCCCATAGCTCAGTTTTGCTAAGCACTGTTAAGCCAAGCTAAGCAATGCTTAAACAGGACTTGTCTGAGGAATACTAAGCAGTGCTCAGCTTTGCTTAACTGGTTTGAGCATTGCTAAGAAGTCCCATTCTAAGTAGTATTCACCTCAGCTAAGCAGATTTGCAAACTGCTAAGCACTGCTCAGTTTTTGCTACCTTAAGCACTGCTCAACACAGCTTAGTGGGTTTGCACACTGCTCAGCTTTGCTCACCATTTTTGAAAATGGTCCAGTGATGGGAAATGTGGGACTATGGCCTTATTTCAACTGCACAAGCAAGAATACTGGCAGTAAAGGGATGAGGTTAAAACTACCAACATAATTGCAACAAAACCCAAATTAAAGGTCATGCTGCTAAATGCTAGGAGTCTAAATATGAAACTGCACTCATTGCAAACAGTCTTAACCATGGAAAATGTTGACATCTGTGCAGTCACAGAAACCTGGTTCAAAGCTACAGAGAGCACCCCAGCCATACCTGGTTACTCATCCTATCATACATTCAGACCTAAAATTGTGGGTAGTAAAGCCAACGTAGGTGGAGTTTCAATATATATTAAAGACATGCACACCTCCAGGCTGGTCAGACTTTATGACACGCAGGAAACACTCCAGGTGCAGTTAACCAGAAACACTCCATGTGCAGTTAACCATTGACAAACCCCTATACAAATCATAGCTACCTAGTGGCCCCAAATCTGATCCAAGATGCCCAAACTGCCTATCTAGGCCTCTTTGAATCTATCAAGATTCAACCCTTTACCCTGATCCTTGGTGACTTTAACTACCCAAACATAGACTGGAAGAACTACTCATGCCAGAACACAAATGCTCAGAAAATCCTCAATTTTGTCAATGCAAATGCTTTGGAACAGTTAGTCGATACCCCCACAAGAGGTGATAATATCTTGGACTTAGTATTAACAAACATGAGTAACCACTACAGCATCCCTGCAGTATCATCCTCCCTTGTAAGATTAAACCATAAAATGGTCAAGTTTGAAGTCACCAACCCCCCTAGGGTCAAACAAAAAACTTTTCCAAGGCTGATTACAGCCTCCTGAGGGATGGTATAAACAGCTTCACAGCCCCCTCCCCCTCTCTAGGAACTGGCACCAGTATCCAAAACTATACCAAATTACTATACAAACATTTATATAGATGAATAGAATCAGGAATACCTGACAGGACTAAATCATCCTCCGCAAGGAAGAGTAAACTTGTCTGGTGGACATCTGCAACAAATAAACTCTATAACAAAAGAAACAAATGCTGTCCAGGACTAAGAAGGAGCAGGTGCCCAATTGGAAGCAATCTCTCCTTAGCCCAAACAAGCAAATAAGAGCACTAGTTAAAACCACCAAAGCAAACTTCGAGTCCAGATTGGCCACATCTACTAGAGACAATCATAAGGCCTTCTTCACATATGTCCGTAATCTCACAGGTAGTACCCAGATCTGATTAGAACTGGTGGTCAAGGGCACCACATATACAAATGCTGTAGATATAGCAAACCTACTGGCTGACAGATTCAGTGAAAATGTCAGCCCTCTGCCCCCTCCCCATCAATAAATCAGGACATTCCCAGTACCTGCCCCCTTTGCCTTATATCTAGGGATCAAGTCATCACTGCTCTCTCAAAAGCAAAATATACAGTCTCCATGTAACCCATTAAAATCCCAGGCTGCATCCTACATGAACTCAGGCAGGAACTAGCAGCAGCATTAGGTGCCCTATTTAACCAACGCCTGACTACAGGCTTTGTCCCAGCTGAGTGGAAGACAGCTACTGTCATCTCTTTACACAAAGATGGAGCATTCACCAATCCAGGAAATTATAGACACATCAGCCTAACTAGCCTGATCTGCAAGGCCATGAAACAGATTATCATGGACCTCATTAACAAGGACATTGGCAACCTCCAAACACTCAATCCCACACAGTTTGGCTTCATGAAGGGGGAGGTCATGTCTGCTACATTTGGTCGACTTTTATGAGGCAGTCACCAAAGCCATGGATGAGGGAAGACAGTGCACACCTCCTACCTTGACCTGGCCAAAGCCTTTGACACTATTCCCCATTCAGGCATAATAAATAAACTCTGTCAACTAGGCATCAATCCATATGTTACCAGATGGGTAGCTAACTGGCTCATTGATAGAACCCACCTAGTCAAAATAGGGGAAGCCACATTGAGCAGGAGACCCATATCAAGTGGCATATCCCAGGGTTTGGTCTTGAGGCCTCTGTTATGTGGGCTATGCTTTTCTGTGGTGCAGGTCAAAACCAGTGGGCTTTGGTTGACTAAGTTTTCAGATGACTGCAAGCTAGGAGCTGTCATCAATTCTCCTAGTGATGTGGACATACTCCAGGAGGGTCGCACCCAAACAAATGACTGGGTGCCAGAAACATGGCCTCAAGCTGAATACAAAAAATGCATCATCATCCCCCTTGGGGAGAGTGATGTCCCCACAAATTACCACATTAATAACAACTTGCTAAGTACACAGTCAGTTTTGAGGGATTTGGGCACCCAGATTGATAGCAACCTGACTTTTGACCATTATGTTGCTTCTGTTAGACAGAAAGATTCCTACATGGCCCACCTCATAAGTAAGGGCATCTCATCCAGGGACAAAGAGGTCATAACATACCTGTATTCTTCCCTTATATGGCCCATTATTGAGTACAACAACGCATTCGGCATGTACCTCGCAAAGCACATGCAGCAGCTGGAGAGATCGCAGAGGTTCCTCACCAGGGGAGTCCAGACCTGCAAAGTTATACCATACACAGATAGGCTAAAAGCCCCAACCCTCCACTCTGTGTCATACAGACTCCTCACAGGTGACCTCTCTCTGACATACAAGTCAAACTTGGACCCCACCTTGATTGGACTGCTGCATATCCACAAGTCAAGCTCCACTTGAATAACCTGCACACGCGTACTCAACCTGGTCCATGACATTGATAGGACTTGTTGGTGGGACAGATTTGTGTCCCAGAGACTCCCCCTCTATGGAATACACTCGCCCTCAACATCAAGCTGAGCACCTCTTTACCCCATTTTAAGTGCAACCTGGATAACTGGATGGGAAATAGAAAATACATCTCTGGGATGCTACCTGTGTCCCTGCTGGACAGGGGCATCTGGTGCTGATTTGTTTATACATGGGCTAAACTCTTGGCTAGGCTTATAATGTCCTCAGGGCCAATAGCCTAGTAAGTTCCTATGATCCTCTGATCCTATGAAACTGTTAGAGTTTTATCCGTGTAGGAAGTATGTCAGGTACAGGAGAGTGAGCAAGCTTTCGGGCACTGCATTGGGGCATCCTTGAGTTCAAAGTCATGGATGAACTCCTTGTAAAGAACCATGATGACAGACTGCTGCAGGGCCAATACCAGGGCTCAGAATATATGTCTGATGCCTGGGACCATCTGGCATGTGAGCTCACCAGTGTCTCTGGCATCCCCCGAACTGGTGAGCAGGTCCATCATCATTATGATAACATGAGACAGAGGAAGGGGGTGCTCTTGGCCCAGCGGATCCAAGATGCTGGGGCTCAGAATGACCCAGAAGTTTGTAAGTATATCTACAGGTGAAATATCAAATTATAGTATGAATATCTGATAGACAGGTATGCATAATGGTTGTTTTTGCCAAACAGCTGCAGAGGAGAAGGCTCGTAACATGGAGGGCCACGCAGGATGACTAATATGAGACTGTAATAGGTGGAGACTGCAAATATATGATGTTCAAATGTGTATGGGTCGGGTATGCAACTCAGCAGCCTGTTATGGTCTGTACAGATCACACATAATCATATCTACAAGGGGTTAAATGTGTAAACCTGCATGTAAAGTATTAATACACAGTTTACTATCTATCACAAATGACACTGTGATACTCCACTTATATTACAAGGTCAGAATGTGCGACCAAGTGAGTTGTATGCAGAAATCAGTCAAGCAGCAAACAGTAGTGCCCCAATAGCTCAGTGTGATGAGAAATACATATACCTCTTCTTAAATTTTGCACACAGAGACCATGGTTTGGATCCAGAGACTGGTGTGAATATGTGCTCTTAGTGACACACAAGTAATCCTAAGTATTTGTAGAAACTGTCAGGTAGTGTCAACAGATATTTTCTCCACAAGGCTCACATCTAAAGAAATGATTGTATTAGCTGTATGAAGGTTATACTAATAAACTGTGTATAAATGCTCCAGTGCCCAGCCTCATGACAACAAATGACAGCAGGATAGCTATATACACTATGCACTCTTGCCTATACATGTGTGTCAAGTGTCATGCCGTCATGGTTACTGATAACTCTTGCCAATAACCTTGCAAACAGGTATAAATCCAGTAGAAGTATGCCATTAGCACACTCACAAAACATCAGTACAGGGTACACTTTGTTAGTCATATATGTAACCTTGACATGAACAAGGCCCCTCTACCATGTACCTACAGTTGCCACAACTTTCCCCATAGCGTTTCAGGTCAACAGGTTAACAGCTATGTACATGCTATGGTAGCTATAGGCCTCAGGTAGATATAAAGTGAGGGCAGTCCTGTAGAGTATTGAGCAGTACTGTTGTGAAAAATATAAGCCTATACAGTTGGTAATGGACTGCTTTTATCTCCCCCCACCCCTTATCTGCTTCAATAATTATTATTCATATGCTACGGGTATGTTGTTCTCAAAACCTAATGCTGGGACATTTGACCTATTATTGTTCATATATTTAAATGGTTCACTACTAACTTACCTTGTTGAAATTCCATTGTTGTTGGCCTGTTGCCATGAATGTTACTGGCATGCTGTTACAATAATGACTGTTATTCCATTTATGCATGTGTGCTGTTTGCCATGCAATTTCCCCAATTCTAGTGTTCTGGGTTAATTGGAACACCCATGCATGCTGTTATAACTAATATAGAAATGTTTTATTCATGAATAACCAATATACCTTGAAAAACCTTAACACCATAGCACGTTTGGGTAGGCAGATCCCAGAGGATCCACCTGTCCTGCCTCATCTGGCCATGGCACCAGGTTCCAGCATGTCTGGGACCCAACCTTGAACTGCCTCCTCTGCTGGTCCTGCACCACCCTAGTGTGGAACCATGTCATGAGACGGGGCCTGTCCCCCCAGCCATGGGTGTGGAGAGAACCCTGTCACCTGACACCAGTTCCAAGGTATGGTGTGCAAGGTCATCCAAAGGGACTTGGATGTATGCCTGTGCCAAATCAAGGGCAGGCTGGTGCACCTTGAGAGGCAGGCTGGCCCCATCATCCAGCCCCCCAGTACAACCACCTTCAGGGCCATGAAGGGGCAGTGGTGACTGCCCATGCATAGGGTCCTCAGTCCCAATGTTTCCATCTGGGAGCACTTGGCCCTCTGATTCCAAACCACCATCCCCGTCCAAGGTGTTTACCACCCATGTGTCATACAATTCCCCTGTCTGCTATCCTCTCAGTCTGCAAAATCAACTTCTCCTACCATACTTACCTCCCCAAATGTACCTACATCCCTTTCCCAATATCCCACTCTCACCTTAAAAAAATAACGGCCATCTGTCCCCACAAAAATAACCTTGCCCCATACATAGCTCTCCATTTTTCCCTCACATACACTGCAATTAATCAATCATCCCACCAGTTATTCAACAAACTTATGTCCCCCACACCCCTCCCTGTGAGGTGTGAGGCTCCAAATTCCAAATTGTCCACATCATTCACAGCTGTTGCTGGTGAAGAAATGGAGAGCTATGGTCCTTTCCTACACCAGTCCAGCACATCCCTAGCTGTCTTTTATAATGTATTTCCCCCTGCTTGCCCCCATTCACCCCTTTCCTATCACACCTTTTTTCTTTTCTTTTGTTGGCATTATTGCGGGTTTAAGCAGGAGTAAGCACAGCTAAGCAAAGCTAAGCATCTCTTGGTACCACTTAGTATAATGCAAAACCATGTAAATCCACTTAAAACTGCTTTAATTACTCTATCTCATTCAGCCACTGTTCTGCCCAACAGTAAGATAAGCAGATTTGCCAGGTTTTGAATCCAGGACCCTGTGGCTTTGGCTCAGAAGCAATATACCAGCACACCAAAGCTGCTGGGAGGATGTTTAATGCTTTTGTAACTATATCATGAATTACAGTCATTTAACATTAGGGAATAAAATGTCATCACTGTCAAGTCTTGAACCCTGGACCCTGTGCACTTGAGTTAGAGTAATGTACCATTACACCAAATTTTCTGTGAAAATTGCTAATGTTTTTGTACATATATCATGCATTACAGTCATGTAACATTAGGAAAAAAGGTCATTACTGGCAGCTCTTGAACCCAGCACTCTGTGCACTAGAGGCAGAGCAACACACCACATAAGCTGCATAATTATTCATTCTTCTGTAAATATATCATACATTATAGTTATTGAACATGTCATCACTACTAAGTCTTGAACCCAGGAAGCTGTGCATTAGAGTCAGAGCAACACACCACTCCACCAAAGTAGGTGGGGAGCTAGTAATATAAATATATCATGCATCATATTCATTTAACATTAGGGGAAACAAGTCATCACTATCAAGTCTTGAACCCTGTACCCTGTGCACTTGAGTGAGAGCAATGTACCATTACACCAAATCTTCTGTGAAAATTGCTAATGCCTTTGCAAATATATCATGCATTACAGTCATTGGCATATCTTAAACTCAGGCCTCTGTGCATTAGAGCCAGAGCAATACACCAAGACTTCAAGACAGGTTTGAGGGAGGCTCTTTCATTAAGACCTCTACCTCTCTTTGCTCTTAATCTTAATATCCAGCTCATTTCCCTCATCTCAGTGCCATTTCTTATATCACACTCCAGGATGACTGGTATGAAGGTATGATGATATCTACAGCCATAAATTGAAACATGTGCTCCTCTCCCATAGTTAAAACCTGTCTTGAAGTCCAGAAGAATGTTTGTTAAATGAGGGCACTAAAGTTTAATAAATTCTGACTGTTTAAAATGTTGCCTTTTATAATAATGACATTTATGAAATGTGAATTTGTTCAATGTCCATATTATTTGATATTCATGCTATGTCTTATATGAAACAAGTAGTTGTCTGAATTCATATGTATTCTTCATCCTTTATTTTTCTTTTAGTTCCATTAATCATTGCTATATATGTAGCATTGCTTATTTTCCTGGTGTCTGACCATATGATAATTGCATTCCATGAGGGTCTTTATATTTACTGGATAACTTTTATTTGATGTCTACCTCGTATGATACTATGCCATCTATTTAATACATGCCACCTAGGTATATTAGCATTCAATAGCTGCTGCTATATATGTTTGTACATGTATTTTAATTATACTGTCCATTTATATGACAGTTTTTAATTTAGGTTGCATTTGTCCATGAAATTTTAGATACGTGTTATGTTCCATGTGAATTATGTTGTTAGAGTGCATTATGCAGATATGAAGCTCTAATAATACATTTTATCTTTAAGATTTTTATTGTTTAATTGTTTAAGTGGTTTGTATGGTGGATATAAAAGGGAGTGTTTTTGATGGAGAGGTTTTTATGGTCTGATGAAGTGAATTGTGAAAGCGCTTACCTCTGTGCACTAATAAAGGACTATTTTTGTATTTTTTTTATGTGAGTTTGGATACCTTCATGTTCCATGGTTACCTTTGCTACTGTATTTTGGCTGGATTAATTGGTTACTATGATTCTAATTGAATTCAGTTAAGTTACTGTATAAAAGTAAAGCCATGTGGTGAAATTGTTATTCCTTTTGAAGGCGCAAGCCGAGGTACCAGATGCACCAGTAAACTCGTTCATTTTATTCCGCTGTGTTTGAAGCTTTTTATGCTATCTTAAATTCCCCTAGTGATGTGAATATCCTCCAAGGGGGCTTTACCCAAGCAAATGACTGGTGCCAGAAGCATGGCCTCAAAATGAATGCTGAGAAATGCATCTTTATCCCCTTTTGGGGAAATTGTCATCCCCACTACTTATGACATTAATAACAATGTACTAAGCATGCAATCAGTCGTGAGGGACATGGGCACCCAGGTTGATAGCAACCTGACCTTTGACCACCACATTGCCTCCATTGTACAGAAGGCTGTCTACATGGCCCACCTCATAAATCAGGGTATGTCATCTATGAACAAGGAGGTCATAACATCCCTGTACTCCGCCCTTATCAGACCCATTATCAAGTACAATCCCCCTTTCGGTATGCACTTTGCCATGCACATGCAGCAGTTGGAGAGACCACAGAGGTTCTTGACCAGGAAAATCCAGGATCTCAAACACCTGTCCTATACAGATAGGCTAAAAGCCCTGTCCCTCTGCTCAGCCTCATATAGACTGCACAGAGGTGATCTGCGTCTGGCATACAAGGCCATGTCTGACCCAGCCATGATGGAGTTGCTGCATATCTGTAAGACAAACTAAACTCATGCAACCCGCATGCAAGGCCTTAACCTGGTCTGTGACATGAATAGAACTTGTTTGTGGGTTATATTTGTGTCCCAAATCACTCAGCCATCTGTGGAATTGAGGCCCTCTCCATGTCATGCAGAATACCTCTCTAGCCCTCTTTAAGAGGAACCTGGATGACTGGATGGAAAACAGAACATACATCACTGGGATCCCATCTGTGTCTCTGCTTGACAGGGGAAACAGGTGCTGACTTTGAAGGAACATGGGCAAAAGTCTTGGCTAGGCCTATAAGGTCATCGGGCCCAATACCTAGTATCATCCTATGAAACTATTACCTATTACTGTAGAGTAGATGTTTGCTGTAATTATTTCAGACTGTCCTGCAATGTTGTCTGAAATTATTCTCTGCGAGTCTGAACTCTGTAATTACTGTATTAATTGAGTATTGTCATGCTCCTTTATTAGATATTATTAAATATAAGTAAACCTTGTAATTGTGTCTGGTCTATATAGAACTAAGTAAGCTCTTAGAATGCTTGCATGTGTATTCAGTAATACTGTATAGCCCACTCCAATAGGCTCAGTCTTGGTCACACTTAACCATTTGGCTAATAGGCACATCATACAGGAAGATTCGTCACCCTTTGGTAAGGGCCTTAAAGTAGCTGATAAGGAGCTGAATTGTGGCAGTCAGAACTACCTTTAAGTGTGCGCAAAAAGGGCCATAGCTGGCATACATGTGCCAAACTTTCCCAAGAGTGTGTGTGTGTGCGTGTGTGTGTGTGTGTGTGTGTGTGTGTGTGTGTGTGTGTGTGTGTGTGTGTGTGCGTGTGCGTGTGTGTGTGTGTGTGTGTGTGTGTGTGTGTGTGTATGTGTGTGTGTGTGTGTGTGTGTGTGTGATTCATAAATCAAATCTCAAAGTGTGTGTGTCAGCTACTTGGGCAGGGACACAAAGCAACAGTTGGACAGAGAGGGTGATGGATGCTTTGGCTTGGGTTTTCTGCTGAGATTTTAACCATATAGCTGTGGCAGTGGGGAGTCTTATTGGGGATCTAGAGAGAGAGAGAGAGAGAGAGAGAGAAACTAGCCCCAGACTGACTGTGATCTCTGTGTGCTCTGAAGGGTAATTGTACTTTACTGTGTGTGTACTTGTCATCCTCCCATTATGTACATCCCTCACTGGTGGTAGTGGTGAGGATTGAGGCTCTTTGATTACTGGGCCACTGCAGAGACATCACACATACAGTAAGTACTGATGGATATAGCTGGCATATCACATCATGTACTATCCTTGAGCCCCTCTTAGTCTGCCAATGTCATACTTGATTATTTCATAGATTGCCCAGGTCTCCCTGACCATTCCTGACATATTCTGGCTAGGTCAGTGTGTACCCCACAGCTGTATCTGATTGCCTGACACCTATGGCTAACATACCTGGTGAGCCCCTGCAGCAGGACAGCAGGTTATAGGTACTAATAGTGGGGGGATGCTGGCTCTGTCTCAGCAACAGTGCATACATACTGAGCATGCAACGTAAGAGAATGGATACAATACCAGATATTCATGTACCGTTACTATGTCCCCGGGGGACTGGCATGTCTCAGACACATTCCCCAAACTCTGTGAGCAACCATCACGTACTGACCACCTGGAGTGTGGGAATGCACATTTGTCTGGCAGGGGTTCTACATCTGTCAGGCACATGTACCAATTTTGCAAACATATGGGTACTGCAGATATCAGACACCTATGAGGAGGTCACCCTACACCACATATGTAATGCTCTCTGTTACTGTGTACCCCAGATGTTCCTGGAATGTCCACATGCACCTGTAGTAGCACTCAGCTATTTGTTGGATGTAGGCTGGATGATATGGTACTCTAACATTCCCCCATAGGGAACATCCAGCAGTCGATGGCAGTGATGTGTATGGACACATAGCAACACATTCTGTCACGGCGGTCAGGCCATTTCTGGTAGTCTTGGTACCATCCCAGGTTACTAGACTATGGGCCTTGAGCAGCCGTATGGCTAGGCCACGTCAGTTCATGTGTATGCCAGGCAGCAGCTGATGTCCCCATCAAACAGGCACACAGGGGGTATCCTAAGGGTGTAAGTGCTGATAACCATCCATCTTACCAGGTTACGCCTGCAAAGGTTTAGGTAGCAACTCTGCATGATATGGACAGGATACCCATTTCACCACAGGGTGACTATGTGCGATGCACATGAGCTGCCAACAAGGTCAGCCCAGGTCACTCACCAGGTTGAGGGTGTGTGTGTGTGTGTGTGTGTGTGTGTTAACACAATGGAGCATGATTTTCACTCAAGCAGCAGTCCCAGTGCGGAGTCCATGATTGCCTTGGATGCCACAGTGAGGTCACTGTTGAGGAGTATGTATGACACTGCATAGAGGGTCAGCCGTATAGCCTATAGGTGTATGATAGATGTTTGATGTCATGGTATTCCCTGGTGGGGATCCTCTGTGATGTCCCCAGCTGCTACATGTGCTGTGGAATGGAATGATGAATGGAGGACTATGCACATTAATGGTCCTCACTGGGGGGAGCATGAAACATCAGGATCAGGGGGCAATGCATGCTGCAATGCCAGTATGTTGACAATACCCACACACGTACTGTACTGATAGATGGCATGGGTGTAATGTGGGTGTTAGTGGTGGACAGTGCTAGCAAAAGTAGATGTGCAGGGTCTGTACATAATGGTGGCCAATGTATGCGGTCCTGTGATGTGTTCCCCTATTCATGTCTTTCAGGTGGGATGTACTGCAGATGCAACCCACCCTTCTCAGACACCTAGACTGTGGCAATCATCGATGCCCTCAGACTCCATCACAGAGTAATGTTGGGAAGGAGCCAGCAAAACCTGCAGGAATGCACTGTCTTGTGGGCAGAACTGGTAGTGACAGTCAACAATGTGGGACACCAGGAGAGGACCTACAAAACAGGTCCTACACCATGCCACCAACCTGGTACACAATCCACGGCAAAGGGCTCCAGCTGTGGACAGGGACCATGCTGGCACAGGTGTAGGGCCAGCTACTCAAGCACCACTCATAGCCACTGAGGAGTTCCTCACAAACCTTGGTGCAGCCACTGCCTCAAAGGAAACCATCACTACATATGTCATGGAGGTGGATGGCACAGAGTCAATAGCCGAGGAGTGTGCAGGTAAGTCATCATGTCAATACTGTAGCATTCATAGTGGCATCCTTTGCATACTTAGATGCATATGTCAAGTCAAACTGCATTTGCGGGTGGGGTTTTGTTATGCACACAAGTGCACAGCTATTGTCAATGTCAGCAATTTGGGTAGTATTACAGCTTGTAATGTACATGTTCATGATTGCACATATTATCCTGTACCAATGCTACATGTGTGGGTGCTGACAGTACCTCTCCCCCACAACTACATAGGTCAATCTGGCGTGGCTGTAGCACAGCAACCTGAAGCTGGTGAGTGTGGAACCATCTTGTTGTGGCTCACCAATACTGTAGGCATGTTGAGGGCCGCCAGTTTTTCATGCACACAGCTGTTATGCTTAGCCATATTGCAATATGTGCATGTTCACATGTGGTGGGGTTAACTGCGGTGCATCACATTGGTCATCATGGCAGCTTATTAACAGGAGCTGTAACAATTGGCGCATACTGTTGTATAGCTGTTGCCACTGTGCTATACAGGGGTACATTAGTATTGTGTACACAGGTGCACTGCATGCTGGGTGAAGGTCCATCACATAGTGCCATTCATCACATATCTCACAGGTGTATAGTAGTAGCAACATTAACTGAACGTAGCTGCACTGCATTTGCTGAGGGCCTGTCCATAGTGTATCTGTTGTGGTCTGAATGTGTGTTGTGCATGTCATTAATCAGAAAGTGTGGACTGTATAATGTCTTTGTGCCACCACAGTTGTATAAGCCCTGAATCCAGGAGCCAGCAGGGCAAGGCTACCCACAGTAGTATAGTCAAAGGCACAGTCCAATATTCGACCACTAAAAAAAGTTGTCCAGACTGGTTAATCACCAGAAACACTTTATTCAAAAGTAACCACAAGCACTTACGTCTCTTCCAGTTCAGAGACTTTATCAAGATTTTGGATTTGAGGCTTATTTCTGGTTTTAGTTTGTGTTTTTTACCTTGTTTGTCCTGTGGATGTGTTCCATAGGACCACAGGTTCATAGATACAGAGGAGGTTACTAGAGTACTGGCCCTGGGTCTCTCACAAGCCCAGCCATTACTTTATCCCCAACAGTATCATCAAGCAGCACCTGATGCCCCTGCCATTGCTGGACACAGGTTGAACCACAGGGACAGATGTTATTTTGTTCCCCATCCACTCAACCTAGATGCAGTTGATGAAGGCATGCATGGTACTGTGTTTGACATGTTTGAGGAGTGTAGTCCTGACACAGGACAGCCTCTGGGAGTCAAACCTGACTCTCCAGCATGTGTTTGTACTATCTCATATGTGAGTCAGGCCTCTTGTGCCAGGAATCCACACAGAGTTATACTTTTGCACATGGGGCAGCTGTTGAAGGGCTAAGCACAACATTGACATCTAAGCATGCCGCAGGCACCTGTGGACAACCTGACTGGTGACCAGTGGGGCAGTACTGATTACAGGTTGTCTGCATGGAACAGGTGTTGAAGGCCATGTATAACCTTTGTGGGTGTTAACATAGACTTTACAGTTTCTGCAGATACTTGCATAGGTGCAATGCAGACTGACCATGTTGCTAATGTAATGTTGTACTGACTGAGGACATTTCAGAGGTAATGTCCACCTTTTTGTTGGGATGGGGTCCCTTTACCTATGTGGTGAACCACATACAAGCAATTCCTGCTCACTGCCACTACTTGTTGCCTGAATGGAACATTGCTGCCATCCTAAGTACCCAGGTCTATCATCACAGTCTGTGTTTTTATGGGATTGGTGCTGATGTGGGAAATACTAGGGACATGTCATTGTCATATGGCATGCTGACACTGTTATCTGCATTCAGCTTGAAACCAGGACCTTTACACCATTCCATACCCACTGTATGGCCCATTGCAGTGTGTTTACAGCAGTTTGTGGCTCAATGACAGACTGCATAATAGTTACAGTTGACACAGCCTTAGGCAGTACCTATGTATGTGGTTGGTGGCAGTTAGCATTCATGTCTGTATACATGTGGGTAATTGTGGGCAGCAGGTAGTTACAGGGCCTTCACATGTCTACATATTCCACACACATAGGTGACACAGATTGTGGTTGCCACCTTATCAAATATGGACTGGGTATACGTCTTGTAGTACTGTGACACTTGGCAGGATATACCATACCCATGGCAATTGCAACACACAGGACTTCCTTTGCTTTGCTACTATGACACCTTATTTGTGTGACATTACCTTAGCTTATGCTATTTGTCCTAACATTAAGGTGCTTCTGATGTGCAATAACTGCTCTATGCAATTAGCAGACAACTGTATGAAATGTTTGTTGTCCTACAGTCTTGGGACCTCTTTATTGTTTCAGTTGTTATCACCGGTCACACCTTTGAAAACATGGACTGCAACCTGCATGGTGGCCATACCTGTGACCTTTACACATGTCTTCAGATTGTCCAGATATTTGGCACAAATTTGACCTCCGTTTGTCATAACATTGTGATTTGCTGGCAAACTGTTTGAAAATCATGCACACTAACATTACAGATTAATGACAGATATTGTCATGTAACAACATATACCATTTCAAGAGTGCATTCAAATGTACAACCTGTTCCAGTATTTTCTTTCCATGTGTGTCACAGCAATATGTGAATATTCTGCTCAATGTTTGCTATTTACCCCACTTTTCCATACGGTTTTCATCAGCTGCCTTTTTGTGAGGGGTTGAGAGATATGCTAATGTCTGTAATACAGTTAGACTGCTGCAAGGGGATGCACAAACACACACACATGTGCGGCACAAGCACACACACACACACACACACACACACACACACACACACACACACACACACACACACACACACACACACACACATGACCTGCCCTTGCTGATAATAGAACCTCTACCTCCCTAGTTTTAGAAACAATACTGCTTTATACATAACACAAGCACCACAGAGCTACTATAGTGTTGCAGTGTCTGCCACTACTATTCAAGTGGGTGACAGTTGCAGGTGCTGTTAGGATTGTCAGTGGTTATATATAAATAGGAAGCTGTGTCTTTTACTGTTTGTCTGAAGAAGGTTATGTAATAACTCTTCCGAAAGTGCTAACGTTTAATAAACAGTCCATGTCGTGCTGTAATAAACCGTTTTTCACTTTTGTTCTAGGATTGTCAGTGGTAACATGGTACAGCCATATGAAACACACACACACACGCACACACACACACACACACACACACACACACACACACACACACACACACACACACACACACACACACACACACACACTGCTGCATGGGGACATGCATTGAAACACACTTGCACACAGAATTGAAACTTTTCCAATTAGAAGACCTACCTATCTAGTTATGTAGAATACAGAGTGACATGACTATTGCATTCACCACAGTGGTTATCATAGCTTTAACTCTAAAATGAAGATATTACAGAAATGAAATACAAAAAGAAGCTGCTGGATAGCTGAGGAGACCACCCGTCACTGAAGCAAACAAATAGGAAATAAAGAAACAGACGGTCTCGCCACGAATCCTGATAAATCCACAAAGAAGCTGTATTTAACAGAACAAAGCGATTTATTGGATGAAAACAAGGATGAGCACTTTCGCCTAGATGCCTCTACTCTTCTTCAGATAAAAAAACAAAAAAAAAAGCAACTCTTAAATACAAAAAGTGGCGGTAAAATTAATTAATTAAACAATTGAAAATCAATTAAACAACTATTAATCTAATGCAACAACGTTACCATGGTTACCTCAACCGCAAAACATACTATTAGTGAACATTAGCGTAAAGCTAATGCAAATCGCTGCACATTATTATAACAAAAAGGCTGTAATCAAGACTATTAAAAATTATTAGAGACTACATTACAAACTTTTAAAAGCTTTTCTAAAAAATCATAAGATCAGGATTATAACATGGTATTTGTATAAAGATATACACCAACGGAAGTTGGCAATAAAACGTACAAAAATAAAACATGGTAAAATGAAACCAAAACAAAAGGAACAAAATAACGTGGATGTAAAAAAACTACTACATCCACACACCACTATGCCAACGCTCAATTAGAGTAGATAAAATACCTCAAACACTTAAGCTGCCTTAAAAATAATATGAAAAAACTATCATTGAGGGACTTTTATATAAGGAACTCCAATGAATAGAGTCCATTAAAAGGAACAGAAAAAATCAATAAACGAAACCTTTTTTAAAATTACTCAAAAATAGCCAACTTAATAAAATTTGGATGCCAACATACAATGTTCAAACCATTGTAACGATGTTAAATTGGTTCAAAGAGATTACCAATGCATCCAACATGGGGTAAACAAAAAGCAATAAAGTATCAGTTAAAACATGTGGCAAATATCATATCGATCTCAGGAAAAAAAAAAAGATATGCGAACCAAAATGCATGTATCTGACAAAAATGTTATCATGACACTGCTCAGAAAAAAACAAGGAGTGCAAATAAACATATAAAGACTTATGCAAAAGTTACTGGCCATGTAAAAACCTGTTCATGGTAAATATATGAAATGTGAAAAATAAGAAGAAAATTAAAGACTTACAAAATGATAAAAAATGATAAAAAATTATATGTATATATAAAGATTAAAACTATCCCTATTACTCAAACAAATCTGGTACATGAAGAACACCATTCTCTGCTAAAAAACACTAAATCAAAAACATAAATGAACAAACCAAGAAAGAACATTGCTTACTATATAATATGTTATATGCGAACAAAGTACCACTATGGATGGAAAATGTTAAGCTTTAACGTCTCCTATTCTCTAAGAGGGGCTTGATGGAAATGTGATTATTGAGGCCTGGTGCCAAATGTGCTCCACGTCTCAAAATCCATTTCAGTTCTATATTGGCTAGATGATTATCGCTATTACCACCCCTTATGCTTTCTGCCACTATCTCTAGAACTCTAAAACGTAAACTATGTGCTGAATGCTCAGCAACATGTTTCGCTAAGGCATTTAGTTCATTACCTTTCCGTATGTCATACAAATTATCATAAATTCTATCCTTCAATCTTCGTTTAGTGAGGCCTACATAGAAAGTATCACATTTTAAACATGTGGCAAGATAGATCAAATTTCTTGTTACACATGTGGCAAAGAGTCTGGGAGTGAAAACATAATCCATGGAAGGGTGTTGAAATATTTGAGTTGCAGTGATGTAACTACATCTATTACAATTATTACAAGGATAAGTGCCAATTCTATGGCTATTAGTAATAATAGGATGACAGGGAGAACTATGATCATTGCAAAGAATCTGCTTAAGATTGTCACAATTCTTAAATATGAAACTTGGCCTGTCTCCTACAATACCTCTGGTGGTTTGGTCCATAATAAGGACATTCCAGTTATTAAAAATCACGTAGGAGTCAGGCCAAGTTTCATGTTTAAGAATTGTGACAATCTTAAGCAGATTCTTTGCAATGATCATAGTTCTCCCTGTCATCCTATTATTGCTAATAGCCATAGAATTGGCACTTATCCTTGTAATAATTGTAATAGATGTAGTTACATCACTGCAACTCAAATATTTCGACACCCTTCCATGGATTATGTTTTCACTCCCAGACTCTTTGCCACATGTGTAACAAGAAATTTGATCTATCTTGCCACATGTTTAAAATGTGATGCTTTCTATGTAGGCCTCACTAAAAGAAGATTGAAGGATAGAATTTATGATCATTTGTATGACATACGGAAAGGTAATGAACTAAATGCCTTAGCGAAACATGTTGCTGAGCATTCAGCACATAGTTTTCATTTTAGAGTTCTAGAGATAGTGGCAGAAAGCATAAGGGGTGGTGATAGCGATAATCATCTAGCCAATGTACAGCTGAAATGGATTTTGAGACTTGGAGCACATTTGGCACCAGGCCTCAATAATCACATTTCCATTAAGCCCCTCTTAGAGAATAGGAGACGTTAAAGCTTAACATTTTCCATCCATAGTGGTACTTTGTTCGCATATAACATATTATATAGTAAGCAATGTCCTTTCTTGGTTTGTTCATTTATGTTTTTGATTTAGTGTTTTTTAGCAGAGAATGGTGTTCTTCATGTACCAGATTTGTTTGAGTAATAGGGATAGTTTTAATCTTTATATATACATATAATTTTTTATCATTTTTTATCATTTTGTCAGTCTTTAATTTTCTTCTTATGTTTCACATTTCATATGTTTATCATGAACAGGTTTTTACATGGCCAGTAACTTTTGCATAAGTCTTTATATGTTTATTGGAACTCCTTGTTTTTTTTCTGAGCAGTGTCATGATAACATTTTTGTCAGATACATGCATTTTGGTTCTCATATCTTTTTTTTCCTGAGATCGATATGATATTTGCCACATGTTTTAACTGATACTTTATTGCTTTTTGTTTACCCCATGTTGGATGCATTGGTAATCTCTTTGAACCAATTTAACATCGTTACAATGGTTTGAACATTGGATGTTGGCATCCAAATTTTATTAAGTTGGCTATTTTTGAGTAATTTTAAAAAAGGTTTCGTTTATTGATTTTTTCTGTTCCTTTTAATGGACTCTATTCATTGGAGTTCCTTATATAAAAGTCCCTCAATGATAGTTTTTTCATATTATTTTTAGGGCAGCTTAAGTGTTTGAGGTTTTTTATCTACTCTAATTGAGTGTTGGCATAGTGGTGTGTGGATGTAGTAGTTTTTTACATCCACGTTATTTCGTTTCTTTTGTTTTGGTTTCATTTTACCATGTTTTATTTTTGTACGTTTTATTGTCAACTTCCGTTGGTGTATATCTTTATACAAATACCATGTTATAATCCTGTTCTTATGATTTTTTAGAAAAGCTTTTAAAAGTTTGTAATGTAGTCTCTAATAATTTCTAATAGTCTTGATTACAGCCTTTTTGTTATAATAATGTGCAGCGATTTGCATTAGCTTTACGCTAATGTTCACTAATAGTATGTTTTGCTGTTGGGGTAACCATGGTAACGTTGTTGCATTAGATTAATAGTTGTTTAATTGATTTTCAATTGTTTAATTGATTCATTTTACCACCAATTCATGTATTTAAGAGTTGCTTTTTCTGTTGTCTTTTATCTGAAGAAGCGTAGAGGCATCTACGCGAAAGCGCTCATCTTTGTTTTTATCCAATAAATCGCTCTGTTCTGTTGTAACCGGCTTCCTTGTGGATTTATCAGGATTCGTGGCGAGACCGTCTGTTTCTTTGTTTCCCATATTACAGAAATGATTAAGCGTCACTGTTGTGTACATTTTAAAGTACAGCTTCAGACTCAGCACTTATTTCATCGACAGTCTCCCACAGCCATGACCTACCAACTATCTGGTTTGGCCCTGCCAGGATTTAAAAAAAAAATACTGTATTAATACATTTGTGATGCACACACTGTCACAGCTTACATTCTATCTTAATTCTGGCTTTGCAGGACTAAAAATAAAACAGGGGCAGTTTGCCCACTACTACAGTTTCTGCTTTGATCCTTCCAGAATTAAAATACATCTGCTGCACAGAGACAATAGTCAAAGCCTGTATGCATATTGCTTACTCCCACGCAAAGCCAAAATTACAACAGTAAATTCTCACACTGACATGATAATTCCCCATCCCAATAGGCTACCTGGTTTGAACCTCTGAAATCAGAAAGCAAAACAGTAATGTAACTGCATATTTCACATAAACATTATCTGGAGCTCAGCACTTGCACTCAATCCATCTCACTCCATCCAAATGCACAGCAGTCTTGTAACAGTAAGTAGTAGGGCCACTGATTTCATTTCCAAACAGCACCCTCCCAGTTAGTTCTGCAAATCCGGAATGACACCAAAGCTACAGTGCCAAATATTTCATCCACAAACAGCCATGATATCAATTGCCAACTTAAAATATCTGCTGACCCTGTTGGAGTAAAATAAAAATATTAATGGCTGCATTAATTTGGTCTGTTGCACAGAAACAGTAGTTACAGGCTTGCACAACAGCCAACTTTACCCAAATAAACCGTTATCTTGCAAAGCTATAATTATGACAGTAAGCAAGGCCAGTCACTTCAATGAATTTACAAACACCCCCCCCCCCCAATTACTTAAGTAAAGTCGCTGCTTTTTACCTGTTAGGATTAAAGTACAAATAATAGTAACAGCTACATTGCCATTGCATACTTTCATTTTGTTGACAGAAGCATTATTCATAGCTTGTGTGTGCCTGCTAGCCAAGTACTCATTTCATTTTATGCATTTTACTTTTATTTACCTGAGTTTCTACAATGCAACATGGTATTATAAAAGAAAAATCCCTTGTCACCAATGTCCGGGAAGAAAAGCTCACCATATTAGAAACATTTTTAAATAAACATTCAGTATAGACAATGAACAGATATGAAACGTGCATGAACAACTAATGGCAAGCTTGTTAATTATTGCACATTCATCTTAAAGTACAGACTTTATAATTATGCAAAGCTAGCTGACAACCCCAATCACAGTATATGACTTGATCTTGTCAGGTTAAAGGCAAAAAAAAAAGACACTGTCATGAAGGTAAGTATACGTTCCCCCCCACATAAACCATACTCAGATTTCAGAGCTTGTGGTTGATCTTACTTCAGTGAAATGTACATTACGCTTGCAAAGCAAGACAGAACTGCAGCTATTCACACATAGGCATTGCCTCCCGTCCAACTGCCTAACCAGAGAAACTGCTTTCAGCCTACAATGTTTAAGTAAAATAAATCTCCATGGTTACATTATTGCATTTCTTTCACATCACAATAGCCAAGAACTTGCACATGATCTTACTTCATTTGGTGGTGGCAGTGTGTGTGTGTGTGTGTGTGGGGGTGGGGGGGGCATGCAGACATGCAGTGTTTAATGCTATTAATTTCTGTGTATATAAACTACAGGCTATTATTTCAGAGACGTATGTCTGACACACAAATGATACAAAATTCCCCAACAGATATCATAACCTCCAGAAAGACTCCTAAATGGCCAAAATACCATCATACTGTAACCATTGTCATAGCCAAAGATTCTCAAATGTAGTAATTTCCCTATTTCTATGCACAATATATTTTAAGCAATTATGTAATTTTCTAAAAAAGGAGGGCGCATATGGAGCAGAACCAAAAAGCTTAAGCAAATCTAACTTAGAGTACCAGTCCCTGACCAATAAACATGACATAAATGATATTCCAGGCATTCCATTTTACATGTACTGAAGTACCACAGATACTGATTTAACAACACAATGTATGTGTATGCTGCCTGCTTATTTATTTTTAAATTATTCTAATTTAAGCCCAAGTATTCTACCCTAACTAAAAATGTTAATCTTATGTTTTTCATTTTCATATAATTGTACGTGCTCACAGACAATACTGCCAAAAAATGGAACTCCAGTGGTCGTGCTAATGATACCCCTCAAAATACTGTTATTACTCTCAGTCAGACCTCTTGTTCTGACAAAAATGTTAGAATAAAACAAATGAGAAAAATATAAACATTGTTTTATTACTAACAATATAAGTTTATTTCTTTTAAATACATATACATACACATGCAAACACGCACGCACACACACACACACACACACGCACGCACGCACGCACGCACGCACACACACACACACACACACACACACACACACACACACACACACACTCACACACCATTAATTATGCTCTTATGGTCTTAAACACATTATGGGACTAGCAAGGTATTAATTTTACAGACTCACTGTCTCCAGCTTCATTCAAGAATGATAAATCATTTTATGACTTAAAAAGCCATTTACTTTGGGCTACTATTTTGAGGTGGGAATAGAATCCAGAGCCTTCTGATCTTCCAGCATCAAATAAGGGTAGTTACCTATTCTGCTCTTAACACTGTGTATAATCTCTTATCTCTTGTATACTCTGCATCCTTTCTGTAAAAGTTGGTGCCATCTGAAGTGGGTCATCTATCAATATTATTTTGGCAGATATAGCCTGAAGCTAGCATGATTCACTGGAGTGTATTAAACCATTGCAGTATATAATTAAATATTAATTTGTCCATCTCCTCAAGAAATTAGCTTAAAATACTATAAAACCTTCTATATATGTATACGGTCATGAGGCTGAAACTGAAAATTGAGCAGCTCATCTCATTGCATAATGTTATGTCCCTCAACAAGTTACCTTACATTTTGTTACTTTAGATGCAGAAACCTAGACTGCAAAATGTGCAAACATTTATTCTTAGAGGGGAAAAAAGTACATTTGCTAGCATACTTTCACTGGCATTACAAAACAAGTTCAAAGTGGTCATTTTTATCTATGCTCAAAACCAAAAAAACGGGGACTTTAATTAAATACGCTGCCCTGGGGTGGCTGGGTGCCAAACTTTCATTATGAATCTCTTATATACCACTTCTGAGATTGCCATAGCTCAGAGAAAAGGGAATATGCCAGGAAATGGCATCTCACATTTATTATATGTAAGTTTGTCCTTTCTGCCACTTAGTCTCCATATTTCAGGACTTAATCTAGCAAGTCAGAAAATTTTGCATAGTAACTCACAAAGGTCTATGGAACAGTGCTGTGCCTTAACAACCTCCATACTAACAAGGTAAATCACACAATAAAACAACTTGCTACAACTCCAAGCTATAATATTGTAGATAGTTCTACTTAAACCAGGGCATCAGGCACTGTTCAGACTATGGTCAATTATCTGCGTTACAAAGGAGATGTCCTTTTATCTAATATCAGTAGTGATATCTGCAATAAATTACCCAACAACATTAAAAACAGTAATACAGCAACTGAATTCAAGAGGAAAACAATTTTAATATACCTCAAATATCAAAGGTTCTCATCTCTGAAGGTGGGGAGGGGCTTATATAATTTTACTTGTACTCAGCACTTCAGATAATCTATATTCCTTTTCATTTGCGTGCTCTGAATTGACTGCATAATGTACTAACATTTCTTCGCTCTCTTCTCTAATTATCATTTTGGAATACGTACATGTTAATGCACAACATTCATGTATATGGCTTTCATTTTATTTCATCTTTTGCATCAGTTGCACATTACTCTATTCTGTATTTACTTAATGTGGAAATATAACCAAATATAAAATACAGTGGAAATAAAAAGTGTACACACCCTATTAAAATGCCAGGTTTTTGTGATATAAAAAAATGAGACCACAATAAATCATTTTAAAACTTTTTCCACCTTTAATGTGACCTATAACCTGTACAATTCAATTGAAAAACAAACAAATCTGTTAGGGGAAAATATAAAAATTAAAAAAACGTACAATAAGCTGGTTGCATAAGTGTGCACACCCTTAAACTAATACTTTGTTGAAGCACTTTTTGACACTGCTGTAACAGCTAAACATTTACTCAGATTATTAACCTCATAGCCATAAGCACCCGACTCCAGATCTCTGACAATTGAAATATGAACTATCCTCAACAGTTCCAGGGTACTAAAATATATTTTGTCACTTCTGAGTGTTGGTTTTCTTTTTGAAGTTTTACTGTTGTTTTACCAATCACCAGAGCCTGAGGTATTAGCTTGGGAACAGATTATTCAACTTCTACCCTATCTCTAGAATATATGCTAACCTTATAAGTTAAGGAGAGTGACATATCTGCATCCTTTATCACTAATCTTGACAATTGCATTCATTGGCATCTGTAAATTAATCCCTGGTCTGACCTGCTTCACTCTTCTAGAAGAGGACTGTACATCTTGAGGGGGTAACTGGGAAGGTGCAAGCAGTCTCACAACTCATTTGCCTTATTAATACGATGAATATATGCTTTTCTGATTTCTGATTAGTATACACAGTAAACATTTGCGATGTCAATAAAAGACATAACAGCATTTTCTGAATGAGTGTAAATCACAAACACTATTTCCAAACTACTTCACCTTTGTATATCAGAGATATTCAGTAATGCAAAGCAAATGCTAACATGCAATTCCTCATATAGGCAGGCATCATTGTACTTTGAAATGGAAAGAGGTAGATTGCTTCAGAAATGCTGAAAATTATAAGGAAAGAACAAAATATTTTGTTCTCAGAGATTAATGCTGCACTACAAATGACAAATTACATAGCACAATAACAGGACAGTATACAGAAAAGACTGGCTTAAAACAAGCAGTGGAAATGCTTTGTAATAAGACTATATTCCACAGAAGGCAACTTTGAATGGTTCTTGTGACATTTTAATGTGACTGAAATAGATGCAAATGACAATCCTAAAAGGAGAGGATAACCTTGTAGTTTGAGAAATGTGACTACAAGACAGGTAGTGAAGAATTTACAATTAAATTCCAATAATTATTTTTCCATAGCAGTCACCCTGGAAATGTGTTTGTCCCACAACTGCATGTGTGACCTTTAGCTGTAAGTGACAACTCACATTGGAGAAGACATCGCTGTGACAGAAGGCAGAAGCAATGAGACAGTTAGTGAAGAAGCTCATAAAAATGTGATAGGGAGAGATTCTGTAATGATATGCCTACTGACTACATTTCTGCCATAGCTGCTCTGGTTATACTACTTGGTATATGTAGCCTCATGCATGCTGGTTTCCAGAAATGACAAAGCTTTATATGTACTACAGACAAGGACTCACTCAGAGTCAGACAGAAGCTGTTAAGAACAAAACCATGGCCTTAATGCCAAAAAATGCGTCATCATCCCCTTTGGAAAAATCTCAGGGCTCATGAATTACCACATTGATGGCAATCCACTGAACATAGAAGGCATCATGAGATCTAGGAACACAGGTTGATAGCAACCTCTCCTTTGACCACCACATAGCCACTGTGGTCAGAAAGTCCTTCTATGCGGCACATCTCATTACTAAGGGTTTCACATCCAGGAAAAAGGAGATCATCATCTATCTCACAGAGGTGGCTAATTTCATGGCACCCATGCCAATGGAAAATAGCTGCATGACTGCAGAATTATACACCAATGCACTGTATGAACATATACATAAATGTATGGAACTAGCCATACCCAACAGAACCAAGACACTTTCCTCCAAATAAAGTAAGCCTATTTGGTAGTCCCCAGCCATTAATAAACTCTACAACAGAAGGAAGACACTATTGCAGAAAAAGATGAAGTCCTAAGACTGGAAAAACTCCCTTATTAGCCTCAAGGAGTACCCTGGATGCAGATGCCTGTGAGACCCCCATGATGTCCCCAGTAGGTCTTTGGAAAGTACCTGTAGGTAGCATGCTTAAGACTACAAATGCCTTTGTTTCCCCTGGGATGGGTTCCTCTCTGTTGGCTCTGTGTATGAGGTGAGTGCAGCAGGGCTTGGTGAATTGCTGTAGTATGTCCCTATCTACACTGTAGCACTCTACTATCTCCAGCTCATGTAGCCCTTGAAAGGTTACCCTGGGTCTGAACGCTCTTCTCCTCCTCAGCCTGGGCCAGTTGTCAGCATCATCCTGATCACCACCCTCAGTCTGCAGCATGTAGAAATAGTCCCAAGTGTGTACACCAATAGTGCAGAGTATTTGGGGAAATCAGATTGAAGGGTGTCTGCATACTCCATACTGGTCTTCTGCAGATGCAGCCTGTGTGATTGGCTGACTATGATATATTCCACTTTCCAGCTACATTATTGAGAGGTTGGAATGTCCCATTGTGAGTGGCAGAGGCCTTATTAGTCATTTATAGTTGACTGCCTTTTATCTGTATTTCCATTTTTTTCCAATTTCCTCCATTTTTAACCCATGGAGTTAGTGTAAACACTGCTGAGCAGAAAGGACCCTCCCTTGTACATGAGCATGCTCATCATTTCCCTCACCAGCTAAGCACAGCTAAGCAGCCTCAGACACATCCCCTGCTTAGCTGATTAGCTGAGCGCAAGCAGAAGCCACAGAGCTCCAATGTGCTTACAAAAAGCATGACACACCCACTTTTCATGTTAGCTGCCTCTTCTGCCTACACCGCCACATTAGCCCCTACATGGTTAGGTACCTGCAGACATGGTGGCCCATTTTGCTACTCAGCAAACTTAGCTCATTTGCATACACCTAATTACCTATACCTTAGTTACAGCACTACACGACAGCCTATGTTCTTAGCAACCACTGTTACCTGTATTGTAAGAGTCTGCATGCTGGCCAGTATAATGGGGAATTTAATGTTAGCTTAAATAATCCCCTTGTAATATTTTAAATTTATATTTTGTCAGATCCCATGCTTGGGCGCTGCTGCGTTCTCCTTGAACATGGCATATGTGCACGAAAAATTAGCTTTTGATTTTTAATATTTTGCATCAGTTTTACATGCCAATGGCCGAAACGGCATGCCTGATGCAACTAATACATGATTTACTTTTAGTTGTCATAGCCCTGTTTTTTTATTTTGCACTCTGGTATATGGGCACTTCCCACATACATTTCTAATGCAGACACAGCTCCTGCACAGATACCTGTCTGTTTCCTGGATCAGTAAATCACCTCATTTGCATGCTTTTCACCAGCAAATGAGCTGATTTACATTCTGCAATCACCTCCATGGTTGAACAGTGCTGGGAGGCTCATGCACACCCCCAGCCTTGTTTCCTGGATTGCACAGCCTCTGAACTCCGTGTTTGAGCAGTGCCACTATGTTTACATGGAGATTAGCTCCGTGTAAGCTTTGTTGAATTACCCCAAGGACATTCACTCAATAGAAACTAAACTGCTGGCTTTTTTTTGTGGAAAACAGTACCTTAGGATGCAAAACAATCTATAAAATACATTTAGTGGAAACATGATAATAGAAATGATTGTTCCACTTTTTCTTAGTATATTATGGAACTCGAATTACTCTTCATAAGCAGAAGCTGGTTAAAGACAGTAAAGCATTACCTGAATGAATCTTGTTTTGTGTCAGGACAGAGAAAATTAGTTATCACAAGGAATGGTCAAAACTGACAGACAAATAATTCTCAGTAGACAGACAAACAAGTGATTCCATGTTTTTAGGTGTTCCAAATGAGCAGTGGTTTATACGCACAGGAAAGAAACACATCTGAAAATGTTCAAGAGAATTTAGCAGGTAGCATAGAACACATCTTGAGCTGAAGTGTATATCATTTGAATATTTAAGTGATAATTCAAAGTGTCAGATAGTTCACAGAGTTATAAGACAAAAAAGACAAAATAATTAAAATTTAACATCTATGACAGTTACAGAAGTCCACCTTATAGATCAGTAAATGAGGACAGCCCTAAATAAATGAGAACAAGGAAAGCACAAAAACTGATAATCTTAGCTTATCCTGCATCTGGTGTTACCATCATGGATAAACATTTAGCTATAAGTGATTCTATGATCATGGGGCTTGGCAGCTTTAAATATATGTATCCTAATCACAGAACAGTTGTTAGCCAGGAACAATGATAAAGGTTCATAGATTCATAGGTGTAAACTAGGCTAATAGCCCTGGACCCTTTACAACCCTAGCCAAATGAACTGCCCTAGCATTGTGCCATGCGACGTTAGTTCCCAGTGCCTCTATCAAGTAGAGTTACTGGAGTGAACCCTGGGGTGAACTTTCTATTTCCCATCCACTCATCAAGATTTCTCTTGAAGAGGGACAGCCAGATGCTCTGCTTGACATGTATGGGAAGTGTATTCCAGAGCATGGGCAGTCTCTGGGTTATGAACCTGGCCCTCCAGCATGTTCTGTTGATTGTGGTAATGAGGTTGAGGTCTCTGGAGTGTGTGGTGCGGAGGGATTGGGATTTCTTTAGATAAAGCATTTCTAACAGAGCTGGATCAGACATGGCTTTGTAAGTCAAGCAGAGATCGCCTCTAAGTAGGCGATATGAGACAGAGAATAGCTCGAGTCTTTTGAGTCTGTCTGTGTAGGACCTATGTTTAATGCCTAGGATCCTCTTTTGTGAGGTACTTCTGTGGCCTCTCCAGCTGTTGCAGGTGTCTAGTGAGATACATGTCAAATGGGGCATTATACTCAATGATTGGTCTAATGAGGGAAGAGTAGAGAGAGATGATGACCTCTTTCTTCCTGGATGTAAAACCCTTGGTAATGAGATGTGCCACATAGAAGGACTTTCCGACTACAGTGGCAATGTGGTAGTTGAAGGAGAGGTTGCTGTCAACCTGCATCCCAAGATCTCTAGTAATGCCTTCAGTTTTCAGTGGGCTCACATCAATGTGGTAATTAGTGGGAACTGAGTTCTTACCAAAGGGGATGTTGACGGCTTTTTTGGCATTACGTTTAAGGCCATGGTTTCAACACCAGTCATTGGTCTCTGTGAGGCCTTTCTGTAGGATGGCTGTATCATTTGGGAATTAATAATGGCTCCCAGCTTGCAGTCATCCACAAACTTGGTCAACCAAAGTCCCTTTGCGTTGGTCTGGACTTCTGAGAAGTAGATTCTGAACAGGAGAGGACCCAGGACCGATCCCTGTGGGACTCCACTAGTGACTGGTCGGCAGTCTGACTTGAAGTTCGCTACTTTCACACTGTGTGTTCTGTCTGTGAGCCAATTTGCAACCCCCCTAGTGATATAGGGGTTGATGCCTAGATTGGTGAGTTTATCAATAATTCCTGAGTGAGGAATGGTATCAAAGGCCTTGGACAGATTGAGATAATGTGTATGCACTGCCTTATCTTTATCCACAGCCCTGGTGACTGTCTGAAAGAAATCAACCAGGTTGAGCAGGCATGATCTCTTTTTCACAAAGCCAAACTGCATGGAGTACAGAGTTTGGAGATTTCTTATATCTTTGTTAATTAGGTCCATGATGATGAGCTCCATACCTTTACATATCAGACTCGTCAGGCTAATGGGGTGATAATTCCCAGGGTCTGTAGCCACTCCCCCTTTATAGAGAGGGATAACTGTAGCAGTGCACCATTCGTTAGAGACAAAGCTTGAGGTGAGGCTGTGACTGAACAAAGCACACAGATGTGGTGCAAGTTTGCTTTATAGTTCATGTAGAACACAGCCAGGGATATTATCAGGTCCCATGGAAGATGTATTCTTGGCCTTGGACAATGCAGCTTTAACCTGTCCTGCAGTACTGCTGGGTGCCTGGCATTCTTCCGGTATTGTGATTGGTCATTTGGGGGGGGAGAGAGGGGTAAAGCTGGCATTGAATCTGTCAGCCAGTATGTTGGCAATATCTGCTGGCTTAGTATAGGAGGTACCATTGTTCAGTAACTCAGTGTAAATCTGGGTATTGCCGTGGAGGTTCTTGATATAACTATAGAAGGCTTTGTGATTATTTTTAGTGTCTGCTGTAATTCTGCCTTCATAGCGGGCTTTAGAGGATTTGATGAGGGATCTCAAAGTCAGCTTTGAAGAAGTTTCTCAAGGTGGTTACTTTTGCGGGGGGGGGGGGATTTCCATGGTGATTAATTTATGGTCAGATCTGACCAGGGAGGGATTGACTATTGGTGTAGAGCAATGGTCACCCATCATAGTAATAACCAGGTCAAGGATGTTGCTTCCTCTAGTGGGGGTGAGAATGAACTGGTCCAGGGCATCGGAATTGATGAATTCTAGGAAGCATTGGGCCAGTGTATTGGTGCTTGATTAGGTTTTCCAGTTGATGGAGGAGTAGTTGAAGTCTCCTAGTATGAGAGTGTTGGGTTGTTCCTTGATAGATTCCAGGTTGCTTAGGAACATGGAGTGACAGTCAAGGGACATAGTTGGGGAGCTGTATCAGGCTATGACCTGGATCACGCCTGAATTATCTCAAATGCATTATGCTGGGCAACTAGTCTGGAGGTGTGCATATCCTTTATAAATATGGTGACACCACCACCTTTGAAGCGTTGGTCCATGTTTCGTGGCCGAAAGGTGTGGAATGAGTTACAGCCTGCTGGCACAGCGATGCTTTCTGCCACTTTAAACCAGGTATCCGTTACAGCACAAATGTCGATGTTCTTCATTTTGAGGAGTGCTTCGAGTAAGTGCATCTTGGAATTTAGACATCTAGCACTGAGCAGCATGACCCTCAGATTGCATTTATTTATAGCTGTTATGGTGGTAATTTGGTCTTTGGAACACCACCTAAAAAAGGCACTATAGGGTTGGCAAGAGCTTTAGCCAGTACCCAGAAACCCAGGGGTGACAGATGTAGGCCATTTCTGGCAAAGCATCGAGGTCTGCCAGTCATGCCATCCCAAGCAGACATGCTGGATTCCCATAGAATGACACCAGAAACTTAGCCAATTGTTGAAATCTATCATTTTTTGTTTGAACTGCGGTATCATTCTGGGTGATGGTAGGCTGCTGCTCAGGGCTAGTGTCATACCTGCCTGGGTCACATAATCCAAGAACTCCACCATGTCTCTTTTCATGTAGTCCAGGGAGGTGTGTCTCAGGTCATTCACTCCCAAATGGACAATGACAGAGTCATACTTGTACTTGCTGTGGAGTGACCTGTGTGCATGTGTTATGTGCCAGATTCTGGCACCTGATATACAGCTGACTGTTACCTTCTCCTTATTCAACCTAATGAGTGGGACATCACTAGTGAGTCACCTATGATTAGTGCACTGGGCAAGGTGTTTAGCCTTAGGGGCTTAGGTTGAGGGGTACACTGTGGAGATGAGCTATGTGTCCTGTGGTTTGTGGTGTGCTGTGGTGGTCGAGTGCGTTTCTGTCTTGGACGTCTCTGCTGTTTGGGTAAATTTCTATTGAGAGCATATGCATAGGTGGGTGTGTGGTTTGCGTTTTTATGTAGGAGCTGCGATAGTGGGTGTTTTGGAGGGCTATGTGTTCTATGTGGTGTGGTGCAGGTGTTGACCTTTTCCTCTTGACCAGCTAGTCCGCTCTTAGCAGAGAGTGCATAGCTTCCAGTTTGGTCATATAAGTGCATCTCTCACAAGTCTGAGTGTTGGGAGGTAAGAGGAGAGGGTTGTCTGTGTACATGAGGCAGTTGCTACACTGCCTCAGAATGTCCAAGTGCACCAGTTTAATACTAGAAAGAAGAGGGAACTGCCCTTTAATCATGCCAGAAAGGGTGGTCATAACTACTAAGTACAGGAGTTATTTCAATGAAGAATGGCTAGTGCTGATGGCACTTAGTGTGCTATAATAATTGCTACAAAAAACAAGCAGTTAGGCCATTTGAAGTGCAAGAGAGAAAGAACTAGCAAGATCTAAGGGAAAAACTGAAGAGCAGACTTTCTGACACCAGTAATCATTTACCTCAACTTTGCGCCACTGAACAGAGCTTAAACAAGCGAAACCCACACAAACGTGGGCTTTTAAACCAGAAAGTTGAAAGGGATGGAAAAACTACCCAAACAACCAATAAACTACAATTTCTGGGCCAAGAAGATGAAGAAGTCTTTAATCAAAAGTATAAGACAATTTATGAGTACAAAGTTATTACTGATACAATCCTTTACTAATGGATGAAATAATTATTTAAAGCAACATTTCATTTTGCTTTACTGATGGCACTACAGTTACTGAAATATACTGCTTGCTGTCTATTACCAGCAAATTTCATGCATTTATTAAGACTCTGTTTGAGAGGTTTAAAAGGAGGATCTTCAAAACTCTGCATATATTTTCATTAGTAAGTACTGATGACAACTGCAAATAATGTGCTTTTGGAAATTGAAATAAACAAGTTACTGCTTGTAAAATTAGACTCAGAGAATTACATATGAAAGTGTGCAGTTTGTCAATTAGGGCATTTTTGTCCATATGTTAACATAAACATTGTATATGTGAATACTGCAAGTTTGCATAGAAAGTTACTAGATAAGAAGATATTGAAATAAATCAGGTTGTGGGGATGGCTAGCCAAACATGTTTTTTTTGTGATTGCCTGAAGTTAATTTCAAGAAATGTCATTTTTTATGGACTACACACAAACATCATAGATTATAATTTGTATATAAGAAAAACATCCATGTAACTACTAACAACTAGAGTACCTCTGGATTTGGACCACAGAGACCTATACACTGCTTTGCTGGATTGAAGAGCAAGTGGAAGAGAAATTTTAATTTCCTGGCTCATGTAAAATGTTTCAGACATCTGACATCACTTTTGACAAAACTGTACAAAAGTACTGATTGGAATGAGCATTGCAATCTTACTAAGAAATTCAAACATGCCTGTATAATTTTGGGTTAGAGTAAAAGGACAAAGGTAAATGTAAAACGGTGGTTTGAATACTTTGTTTAAAAAATAAATAAAAAAACAAATAATAATTTGTCAAGTTGTCAAATGTTCACTAGTACTGATGATCATTTTGTACATTATTCTTTTGGATTCTATCATATGCAGCTATAAAGTGCCCTTTCATCCTTCATTGTTAAATAGTGATCACACTTCATTACATGAACTGTTAAACGCAAAGACTTACTGCAAATATATTCATTCACCAATGAAATAACTGTTCTCAGCAAAAGTTGATACTTGACAGATTAATAAGAAATTGTAGCTTTCAGGCTATTCGTAGCAGATGACAAGACCACATGTGAGTGCATTAGTGCATCTGGAAATCTTCATGGAATGACATCTTAACAAATTAGCTTACCCTCAGAGTAGAAGTATGGGAGACAGGGAAGCCATTTGTTTTAAAATGGAGCTTAATCTGACACAAGCAAATTTTCAACACCAAATATATCCTCAGTACAGGAGAGAGTTGCAGTTTTCTCCTTGTATACCTTCAGCTTGGTTACTCCTGCAACAGTTCATGGATATCATCATCAATATCATGGATTATCAACTAAGATGGCCGGGCTTAGGCAAATGAAATATTCGAGTCAGTATCCATTATGCTGAACTCAACGAGGTATCTCTCTGAGTTATGGAGGGAGTAAGTTATTTTCTCTTTTACTCATTTTCAAGGGCACTCACTGGACTTAATCATTCAGATTAACTTGCTATCCTTATGTCCTGAGGTAAAACCTGTGTCATGGTTGCACTGTCACTTGGTTCACTTCAGACTGGGCTTCCTTCTGGTCTCACCATCTAATACTGAGTTGCTCCCTTACAGTGATCTGAGAAAGATACCGAGTGGCAACTAAATACCCATGATGTGCCAGCTGTTATTGGGGCTAGTACTGATGAACCAGAAGAGCTGTTGATAGCTTATAATTCAATCATCACTGCTCTTCTGGATCAGTTCACATAACAGCATGTGCAAGCCTTGCCTCTTCAGGCTACTAAGTCATAGTTTAACCATGAGCTTCAAGAGTTATATAGTCAGAGTTGCAGGTTGGAACAAACATTGGGAAGGGAATGCCAGACTATGGACAGTTTCAAAGAGGATGACCATGTTGGTATCTACCACCCAATCATCTCATGAAAGAAGGAAATATACTTGTCTTCTTATATTTATGCATCTACATATTGTCCAGCTGTGTTTTTTTTTCACTTGGTTGACAATTTCTGCAGTTTAACCTATCTAACTTCTCATAAGGTCTTTTCAACTTAGAGTATAAGGAAAATATATAAGCTCTACTGGTATCACTGTCAGAATTTGCCATTCATTTACCATTGACTCATCCATAGTGGACACTAGTAACATGATTGTGCAATACACTGAAATTTAATGGAGAGAGATTTTTTTAATTTGAATATGTTGAGATCATGCAGAATGTGATGGGGCCATGTTCTAATCATTGCAGACTGGACCATGAACATGCAATGCTTGTTAAAGTTTACCTTTCAACCTTGGGCCCAATGATTTTCCAAATTGTTCAGACTTGATTAAACAGTAGGAACTTCCACTGTTCGGAAGAACCTTTGCAGAGATTCATGAAAATTGGTAAATTTATACACATTTTTTAACTCTCTACTTGAAGCATGCTTCATTCCTACCTGTTCTCTAAATTGCCTTTTTAAGCAAGGTTATTGTACAAGTGGTATATTTACAGCTTTACACATCTGTGATGTTCCATAAATTGCTAGTCCTTATTCAGTTTGATATCAGGTCTAGGTATAAAACTTCTCCAAACCAAAAATCACTTCAGTTTTTTAGAGATTTCTGGTTTGGAACAGTTTTCTGACCACTTTTTTGTAAATGATTTCGAATTGTTATTCATTGCCTTTTGCTCACAACAAACTGTCTTCATTTATTTATTTACTTACTTGCTTATTTATTCATTCATTCATTTATTTATTAATATTTGGATTGGATTCAGATCTAAACAAAACTGTGATTCTACTTATTTTTAGGGTGACCTATTACTTGTTAAGTGTAAGAAATCAAAACTTGAATTTATTTCAGTCTTTACTGATCTTTCTGAGCATTTGACAGCTTGGATGCTAATGTTTTATTTAACTGAATGCAACTTTTTGCAATTTTTCCTCTACAGCCTTCAATTGGTTTGCTTCTTAATTCACAGGTTATTGTTAACAATTGGTGCCATCTGTTCATTCATCTGCTATCCACTTCCTTGCTTTTGAATGATTCATGGCCTGATTTGTGTGTTGTTATTTGCAGAATTTTCTGATCAGAGATGCCATAAAGGCATGCAGAAGCATTTTATATCAATGTTATATTTCTGATATTCTTTACATCTCTCCTTGTCTTAAGATCATGAGTTGATTTTATTTTATTTGAAAACTGTATAGAGATGATATGATCTTAGATGGAATTTAAATTATACATGTCTTGCACTGTAGCTTTACCATTGTTTGCTAAGGCCCGTCCATCCAACCTTCCATCCTTGCATCCATCCATCCATCCATCCATCCATCCATCCATCCATCCATCCATCCATCCATCCATCTCTGACCTCTCTCCTGAATGAGAGACTATATTGCAATGTATGCTATATGTGCAGAATTTGTGAGTGATACCTGAGAATTAATTGATACTGAAGAGTCAAAATTTAATAGTTACAAAATCATCTTGCTAGTATTTCAAGATTATCTTCCAGTTCAAAATCTTGATTTCTTTCATAGATTACACGGATTCATGCTCTGTTTCATAGGTTCATGTATGTTTATTAGGTTATCACCCAAAAAGCCTTTTAAGCATACCCCAAATTTACAAAAAAAATATTGCTGATATGTTGTGATACCCCGAAGAATTTTACAATTATGATATATACTTGTACACATCAGTTGTTTACAGGCTGTCCCTAGCCATAAGGTATATAGGTTCCAAACTAGTGGTAAATTTGGGATTTCCCATCTACTGGCCCAAGTCACTTTTGAATAGGATTAGGGAGAAGTTTTGCATCACATGGATGGGAAGATGTTCCAGAAAGTATGTTATCATTCAGACAGATACCTATCCTACCAACACATCCTATTTATGTTGTAGACTAGGTGTATTCCCCTTTTACATTACACTAATGTAGGAATTGCTGGCTGTGATGGTGATGCTGCATTTGGTCAGTATAGAATATTGCAGCTATGAATTGACTGATTTTTCCTAAAACAGCTATATTACTTCACTGCTTCTGGATTTATAAATCCCTTTTGTGGTAAGACAGACAATCAAAGTTCACCCACAGGTAGACACTACATTATCTCCAATCTAGATTCCAGTTCCAAATTCTCCTTTTGAAGAAAGAGAATTTGGAACCAGACTTATTTTGTTTTTAAACATAAAATCATTTAGTTGAAGGACTTGCTCTAAATACTTGGACTCGTGACACTCCTGTGTTGTGATTTTTTTTTGGTAAATTAGGTATTTAAAATTATAGTTTTAACCTGATGTGCCAATTGTACTCGACATACCATCTATTTGTAAAAAAAAAACTTTTTTTTTCTTTTCTTGTGTCAGAGAAAGGAAGCTGAAATAATCAGGTGAGAGACTGCTATTCATCACAGGACACAGCTAAAGACTATGGGAAGATACAAATTTGCCCAGCCATCACCTTTCTAGTAAAATTAGCTAATTTCTCTGATCTGTGCAAACAAGACTGATGCCTCTTTATAAATGTCTTGTAATACCATCTTCATCTTTTTTCAGGTAGATTATCTTTTCCCAGCCCAGGAATCATGTTAATTTTATTTTATATTTGCATTAGTCAAGTTAACACTGTAATTTTAGTCATCCTGCAGCATGCATTTATGTATTAGTTTGTATGTTAGGTTCTTGGTTTAAACATGTTTCAGCAGCCAGAAGGCTTTTTAGGGATTTAGTTGGGTGTTAATATGCACGTGAGAGCTACTTTTGCTGTGCTTTTACATCAAGAAATTCCAGGGTCAACTATTTTGTAGCAGAAGGTATTTTTCTGGTCTCTCTGAGTTAGTAGGAACTCCAAGGAGTGTAAAGTGTAGTTGTTTATTGGCCAGAGGGCATGGGACATAGTTTTCAGCTTTTTCTGTCTGATATAAATTAGGCATGTTTTTGTGGATCTGTTCACTGCTCACTGGTGGTTAGCAGTACTCTATATAGTTGCAAACCTTTACAGCTAGTACTTAGGACTTTAACCTATGACATAGAAAGATTTTGCACGGAGCTAAGCTTAGGGCATCAAGACAGTATCATACAGCACTATGGTCATAGGACTATCTAACATCTAGCCTTCACCCTAGACACCACTCAGCTAACCATTGTCTCATGTACTCAGATTAACTTTTAATCCTTAAAGAAACTAACAAAGTATGTGCAAGATGTACATACATAACTTCATTGGAGGCAAAAACTCACATATAAGCAAGGTTGTCAAAAATATGCACACTACATCCTTTAAACATAAAGCTTACTTCACACATAGACCTTCTTATAATGAAGCACTTGAAAGAAACCTCTCCAAACTTCAAAGACCTCCTAAGCCATCAAACTGTGACACCTGCCTTCAGCAATTATTGAAGCACACACCAAAAGCAGCACCTAACACTACACATAAGCCTGCACTCAATAATCTCCAAAGAACAAATCTCATAAGGAAAGCAAATGTTTTACCTAGTACCCTTGTCATAGGGGATTCTATTGTATGACACACAGATACTCCTCTCACCAGGATGGACAAAGAGAAGGTAACAGTTAGTTGCCGATCTGGAGCTAATCTACAATATCATGCACACACTCAAGACACTGCACCACAGGTACCAGTTTGATTCTATCATAGTTCATGTGGGTGCAAATGATCTGAGGCATACCTCACTGGAATGTACAAAAAGAGGTACTATGGATCTCTTTGAGTATGTGTCACAAACAGGTGCATGCCTTGCTTTGAACAGCATTCTACCAAGCATTCACCAAGGATTATACCACAGTATGAGCAGAAAATTATTGATTTTAATAATTGGCTTAGTTTCTGGTGTCACTCTAGGGAAATCCAATATCTATCAGCATGAAAGAACATGGCTAACAGACCACTTTGCTTTGCTATGGATGGTCTGCATCTATCCCCCCTGGACATTTGAATATTAGCTAAAACATTATCCATTCCCTTACATCTTTTTTAGGCAATGTCAAAATGAAAAAAAAAACTACCAGCAAAAAACTCAAAGCAACCTTAAGGTTCAATGCTACAAGCCTAAACAAGAAACCACCACACCCTACAAGCTCTCCTCACTGAGGAAAATGTAGACATCTGTGTTGTTACTGAGACTTAGTTTAAAGCCACAGAAATTCCTACAGCAGTAAAAGGGTACAGTGCCTTCCACACATTCAGACCAACAGTAGCACAGGCAGGTGTTAAAGATGGAGGAGTCTCAATCTAAGTTAGCAGCAAATACAACTCTAAGTTGGTTACACAGGATGATACCCTGTAGTTCATGTCCAAGTTTCCATAGACAAAATTCATTACCATGTACTGGCCAGCTACAGGTCACCCTCTATGACCCCAAAGCTCAGAGCCCTTATCAGGACCTACTAGAGGTCTCACCATCCAAACAAATACCACATTCATGGGAGACTTTAACTACCCTTCTATAAACTTGGAAATGTACATTGCATCTAACTCACAGGCAAAGCATTTCCAAGAGTTCATCAACACAAACATCCTGGAACAGATAGTGGACTCTCCAACCAGAGGATCAAACATATTGAGCCTAGTACTCAATAACAAGTTAAAGCATTGTACCCCCAAACAAATTATCCTATAAAGTTACGGTTTGTTAAAATACATGGCTCCCCCAAACCCCTTGAATACAGCAACCTATGCAGAATTATTTACAGAAAATCTGTGCATACATGTAAATGGCTGCATTGAGGCTGTCATACCTACCAGATGTAAGCCCAGCTTTAGCCCCAAAAATGAATGACACTGGTTGAATTCTTACCTTACAGGCAATATAACAACAACAACAAAGAAAGACATGGCCAAAATCAGAAATAGCAACTCTCATAGAGACAACAGCTCTCCAATTCAACTAAAAAAGAAACTAAGAGGTCTAATGAAGTCCAACAAGGCCAGTTATGAGGTCAGGATAGCCTCCCAGGCTAAAAATAGTCACAAAGCCTTCTTCAGCTATGTCAGGAATCTTAAAGGTAATATTCAGCAATGTGCAGAACTGGTATTAAATGGCACAACCTTCACTGACCAGGGTGGCACAGCAAATCAACTGGCTGATAAATTCAGTTCTAACTTCATTCCCCTTCTACTACCCCCTGTGAAATCTCTTGTAGCATATCCTCCCAACTATCATCAGGGATCATGTCCTGCAGGTTCTCATTAAGACCAAAAACATTGATTTAGTGAGCCCTTACAGTATTCCCAATTGCTTCCTATACAGCCTAAAACATGACTCAGTAAGACCACTTGAGGTGTTCTTCAACTACAGCCTCAAAACAGGTTACGTGCCAGGTGAATGGAGGGTTGCAATGATCATCCCTCTTCATCAGGGTAGACCATCAACTGACCCCAGGAACTGCAGACTCATCAGGCTGACAAGTCTAATATGCAAAGCCATGGAATAAATTATCATGGAAATGATCAACTAGGACATGGGCAACCTACAAACCATGGATCCATCCCAGTTTAACTTTGATAAGGGAAGGTCTTGACTACTTAACCAGGTAGACTTCTTTGAGATGTTCACCATGGCTATGGATCTATGGATGAGGGGAAAATGGTGCCTACTGCCTAACTTGACCTGGCCAAGGTGTTCAGTACAATATCCCATTGAGGTATCGCTGACAAACTCTCATAATTAGACACAAATCTCTACATAACCCACTGGATTGCCAGCTGGCAGACAAATAGTACCTCAAAAGTCAGGTGAGATCACCTCCACCAAGAGGTTGGTCACCAGTGGAGTACTCTAGGGCTCTTTCTGGGCTCACTCCTTTTTGGTATGTACTTGTTGGAAGTCAAGGCTAATGTTAAAGGTGTTTGGCTTATCAAATTTGCAGATGAATGTAAACTGGGAGCTATTATAGATTCCCCCTATGACACCAGCATTTTACAAGAAGGTGCAACACAAACAAATGACTGGTGAGAAAGCCATTGATTAAAACTCATGCAAAGAAATGCACTATAGGGCCTTTTGAAAAAGCATCCACCCAAACTAATTATTTCATCGATGAAACACTCCTAAGAGCTGACCTAATAGGTAGGGATCTGGGAACATATGTAAACAGCATTCTGGCATTTGACCAACATGTAGCCAAGATACTATGAAAATCATTCTATGTCACCCAACTCATAAGCTAGGATATGGCATCCAGGTCCAAACACATAAATTGTATGACTCTACTCAGCCCTTATCAGACTGATCATTGAGTACAGTGCTCCCTTTGGCATGTACGTAGAAAGGCGCTTGCAACAGTTCAAATGCCCTCAAAAGATCCTCACCAAGAAAATCTGGGGTACAAATATCCTGTCCTACACATATCACTTTAAAGTCCTATCTTTGTACGCATTCCCCTACAGGTTACCAAGAGGTGATTTATGCCTAGCATATAAGGCATTCATAGATCCAGCTCTGATGGATCTACTGCATATCTGCAAGACAAATAACACCAGGAACACTAGAACCAAGGACCTGAACTTTGTCTGCATCATAAATAGAACCTGCTGGAGGGACTACTTTATGTTTTAAAGGATCCCCAACATATGGAATAAGCTCACCATCTACATGAAGGAGAGTTCAATACTGACCCTGTTCAAAAGAAACTTTGATCATTGGATTAGAAATTGCAAATTAAGCCCCCGGACTGCCTCCCATCTGTAATAGGTAGAGGTCAGCAGTAATAAATTAATCTTCAACTAACATCCCCCCGCCCCACCCCCACATACACACACAGCCCTTAGCTACCTCTTCACACACACACACACACACACACACACACACACACACACACACACACACACACACACACACACACACACACACACACAGCTCCTAACTACCTCTTTACTATCATACCCCACAATATAGATGTTCAAGGAACGCCGGGACAAAACTGGGTTGGGTTGCACAGCTAGGCTTGTAAAACTCTGGTGGTCATTAGTCTGATACGAACCTAGGATCTTATGTCAAATTAATAGACATTAAATAATAATTAAGAATTGTGTGCTAGTGAAAAGCATATTAAGAACATAGAGTGTCACTGTCTTCTGACTTATTATGAAGTATATTAGTTTTGCAATTTATTGTATAACTGTTGTTAATCAGCATCTAACTACAGTTCCACATCATTACTGTATTGTGCAAATGTAAATAATCAAAGAGGATATCCTACATGATTAACGTCTAACAAGATGTTGAAATTTTGTAGATTACTCTTATTAAGTATCCCAGACAGATCATGAATCATGAACACTGGAGAATCTGACAGCGGTTATATGTGTGAATTTTTATAATTTTATTGTGCTTTATGACTTTATGTAACATATGTAATCAAAC